>NW_021820922.1:50316-136952 GCF_901001135.1 Rhinatrema bivittatum | reverse complement strand
AGAAAGCTAGAGCCCGTTTAAGTCAAGGGTATGCAGAGCCTGTTCCCCTGGATTGGAGTGGGGCCTGGGAAAGAAGGTAGGTAGTATGATGGATTGATTAATGGGAAACTCCGAAACTACCTTAGGTAAAACTTAGGGCGAGTGCGGAGTACTGCCCGGTCCTGCAGGTGTTTAGTGTAAGGCGGATAGGTAACTAGGGCCTGTAACTCACTAACCCTGCAAGCTGAAGTGATAGCCAAAAGGAAAATCACTTTCCATGTGAGATATTTTAGGTCACAGGAGTGAAGAGGCTCGAATGGAGGTTTCATGAGCCGACCGAGAACCAGGTTAAAGTCCCAAGAACAGGCCAGAGGACGTAAAGGTGGCTTGATATGGAGCAAGCCCTTCAAAAAAGCGAGTTACGAGGAGTTGTACTGATATAGGGACATCCCCGACACCTTTATGGAAGGCGGCTACCACACTGACATGCATTCTGATGGAAGATGTCTTGAGACCTGACTCTGATAGATGCCAGAGATAGTCCAAAAACATTGGAATTGGACAGGAAAGGGGATCAAGGGACTGAGAAGTGCACCATGATGTGTACCTTTTCCATTTATAGGAGTAAGATTTTCTCGTAGAAGGCTTCCGTGAAGCAATCAAGACACAGGAAACTGAATCTGAAAGGTTAAGTGGTTGAAGGATTAACCTTTCAACATCCATGCCATCAGAGACAAGGCCTGAAGATTGGGATGGCATAGGCACCCGTCATTTTGAGTGATCAGAAGCGGGTCCTTTCCCTTTGCCTGCGGATGGAGAGATCCTGGAGTATGGGAAACCACACTTGGCGTGGCCAGTGAGGTGCTATCAGGATCATGGTTCCCTTGTCCTGACGTAGCTTCACGAGAGTCTTCGAGAGAAGAGGAAGTGGAGGGAATGCATAAAGCAGACCGGTTGCCCTTGAGAGGGAGAATGCATCTCTGGGCTGAGAGTGCTTGCTCCGAATGAGGGAGCAGTAGTTGTCCACTTTGTGGTTCTGAGGGGACGCAAAGAGGTCTATCTGAGGATATCCCCAGTGTCATAATATTGAGGTCGCTTCCAAGGGATTGAGAGACCACTCGTGCGGTTGGAAGATGCGACTCAGCATGTCTGCCAACACATTGTCCACTCCCGGCAAGTAGGTGGCCCTGAGGTACATCGAGTGGGAGAGAGCTTCCGCCCAAATCTGCGCAGCTTCCTGACACAGAAGGAAGGAGCCTGTGCCTTGTTGATGTACTACATGGCCACCTTGTTGTCCATCTGAATCAGGATGACTTGATTTGATAGGCGATCCTGAAAAGCCCTGAGAGCATATCGCATTGCTCAAAGTTCCAGGAAATTTATTTGATGTTTGGCTTCCTCTGGAGACCAAGATCCTTGCGTCTGTAGATTGGCCACTTGGGCTCCCCACCCGAGGTTGGAAGCGTCGGTGGTGAGAATGACATGAGCATCTGGTACTTGAAAGGGCAGTCCCTGGAGGAGATTGAACTAATCTTTCCACCAAGTGAGAGACAGACGGAGTGAATCGGTGATGTGGACAATGGTCGACAGAGGCTGAACAGCTTGAATCCATTATGACCTCAGAGTCCAATGCATGAGTCTCATGGCCAAGCGGGCCATTGGTGTTACATGGACTGAGGAAGCCATGTGTCCCAGAAGGACGAGGAATTGGCGAGCTGTTGCATTATTCTGAGACTGCAACTGGTGAGCGAAAGACACGAGAGTTAGCGCTCGTTGTTGAGGTAGAAAGGCTTTTGCCTGCAAGGTGTCCAAGTCTGCCCCAATGAACGACAATGTTTGAGATGGGACTAAATAGGATTTTCCGTAAATGATGAGAAATCCTAGTGAAATTAGAGTGTGTAGAGTCAAATCGAGGGACGACCGAGCAGCTTGCTGGGTTGGAGCCCTGATTAACCAGTCGTTCAGATAGGGGTAGACATAAACACCTTCTTCCTGAGGAAAGCTGCGACAACTACAAGACATTTGGTAAAGACTCGTGGTGCAGACGCCAGGCCAAACAGAAGCACTCGGTATTGATAGTGCTTGGGGCCTACTAAAAACCTCAGGTACGTGCGATGAGTTGGAGTTATCGTAATGTGGGTGTATGCGTCCTGGAGGTCCAGAGAGCAGAGACAGTCTCCTCTTTGTAGAAGAGGTAGAAGTGATCTCTAGGTTACCATCTTGAACTTTTCTCGCTGGATGTACTTGTTGAGAGCACGTAGGTCCAAAATTGGACGAACACCCCCCGATTTTTGGGGGATCAGAAAGTACCAAGAATAGAACCCTAGGCCTTGCTGCAAGAGCGGAATGGGTTCTATTGCTCTTGACTGGAGAAGGAGGGCAACCTCTTAATCCAGAAGAATGGCGTAATCGGACCTCCACCACTTCCGCAGAGGTGGGGAGTCCGGTGGCAGAGCAAGAAAGTTTAGATGGTAACCCTGAGCAATGATTGCCAATACCCATTGGTCGGTTGTGATTGACTGCCACATGTTGTGAAAGTGGCACAATCGACCTCCCACTGGTATGCTTGGCAGAGGAATCTGGCTGCTGCTCTCCAAGTGGAAGTCAAAAACCTGAAGCAGGTCCTGGCTGGGGAGCTGCTTGCGGTTTTGTTTCCGGGCTTGGCGAGGTTGAGGCTTTTGATAAGGTCTCGTAGTACGGGACCTTGCTGGTGGTGGATAGGCCTTCCTTGGACAGTAGAATGACTTCTTAGAGTCCTTCCTGAGGGGCTGTCTTGAGGAGAAGTCGGAAGGCATCGAAGAGAGCTGTTTAAGGGTCTCATGATGGTCTTTTAATTCAGCCACCATTCGTTGGATCTGTTCACCGAACAGATTATCTCCTACACATGGTAGGTCAGATAGCCGGTCTTGTACTTCTGGGCGAAGGTCAGAAGATTTGAGCCAGGCCCACCGTCTTGCAGAGATAGCAGCTGCAGACACTCTGGTAGAGGTGTCGAATATGTCATAAGATGTTCGAATCTCATGTTTTCCTGCCTCAAATCCTTTGTTTACAAGGGTTTGTAACTGGTCTTGGAATTGTTCAGGCAGGGTCTCGGAGAAGTCCTGTATCTGTTTAAAGATGACCCTATTATATTGGGTCATATAAAGCTGGTAGGCAGCAATTCGGGAGATGAGCATGGCCCCTTGGAACACTCGTCAACCAATGTTGTCTAGGAACTTTTGTTCCTTAGCAGGTGGGGTGGATGAGTGAGGTTTTGACCTTTTTGCCCTTTTTTGAGCCGACTCTACCACTGAGTGGTAGTCGAGCTGGGATTTTTGAAAGCCTGGAGCTGACTGAACTAAGTAAGTAGTGTCAGCCTTTCTGTGTACTGGAGCAATTGATCCAGGATTTTCCCAGTTCCTTTTGAGGAGATCAAGAAGAACTTGATGAATGGGAATAGAGGTGATAACCTTAGGGGCATCCAGGAATTGGAGTAACTCCATCATCTGGTGCCTGTCATCCTGTTCCGTCTGAAGTTGAAAGGGAACCAACTCAGACATTTCCTTCACAAAATTTATGAATGAGAGATCCTCTAGAGGAGAACGCTTTCTACTTTCAGTGGAAGAAGGAGGTGAAGGTAAGTCATCAGTGTCAGTTGAAGAATCATCACCCCAAGTGTCATAAGGATCAGCAGACTGTCTTGTAGGACGAGAAGGGGGTTGAATACCTGAAGGCCCCAGGCGAGGCTCCGAAAAAATTGAAGGAATCGCCGGAGGCATCGATGATGGCATGGAAGGCATCTGTGCAGGCATCAAGGGCATCAAAGGTGCCGATGGACGTATCAGCACCAATGGATGAATCGGTGGTAAGGGCCGTATTGGCATCGATGGCTGAGGCAAAACTCCAGAAGGAGGAATGTGGAACACTGTTTCTCCTCCAGATGAAGCTGTCATCGGGGAGGGCATCTGAGCCATTGGAGACCCGGGATCCATCGGTGGCAGGGCGGCCATCAGCACCTCCATCCTGGATAGCAGTGGAGCCAGCACTGCCAGAATCAGGTCGATGACAGGTTCCACAATCGGTGCCGGTGTCGGTGCCGGAGGAACCTGGAGACGTTGCATCGCCTTGTCGATGGCCTCCTGAACCAGCCGGTCCAGTTCTTCCCGGAGACCTGGAGCAAGCAGCCCCGGCTCCGGAACAGAAGAGGGAGGCAGAGGCATAGTCGGAGGGACCACCTTTACAGGCGGAATCGCAACTCCCAAACCCAGATCGGGTGAGGGTGGCCTCGATGACCCAGTCGCAGGAATGGTCGGTGCCTTTCCTGGACGGGGCTTCTTCGACGGTGGAGAGGTCGATAATTTTGCTCCCTCGATGGTCCTAGCCTTGCGATGTCGATGGCGATGTTTTTCTCTGCGATCCCCTCGATCCTGAGGGGGAGTAGCAGGCGTCAATGGCCGTGAAGACGTCGATGGCAGTCGGTCACTGGTCGGTGGTCGATGCTGGCGCGAAGTCGACGGTGCCGGTTCCGATGATGTCGATGCAATGGACTGAGTCGAGGTCTGAGCACGGAAGAGGAGTTCCATCTTCTCCATTCTGGCTTTGCGACCTTTAGGTGTCATGAGGGCACATTTGGTGCAAGTCAGGACATCATGCTCACGGCCTAAACACATTACACAGACTCCATGGGGGTCTGTGATAGACATGGTGCGAGTACAGTCCGGGCACTGACGGAACCCCGACGCCATGGCCATTGAAAAAAATCGAGCCACGGTACAGTCGTCGGCCAGTAGGCCACAAGGGCCAAACTCGACGGTAATCAACGGAAAATGGGTAAAAACTTACCGAGTACCGCGGTCAGAGAAAAATTAGAGGAGGGACCCCTGTGGGGCAATTTAACTTTAAATAATTCCGAGAGGAAAATTCCTGTCAGGAATCTCTTCAGAGCTCCTAAACCGCGAGGCTACTGCTGTGCGGAAAAAAGAAGACTGAAGGGGGATCCCTGCTAGCTGCAGGGTTAGTGCCATGCTGGGCATGCCAGTAGGGGCCAATCAAAGTTCTGGAAACTTTGACAGATGTTTTCCGTGATTGGGCTCCATCCTGATGATGTCACCCATATGTGAGGACTATCATCCTGCTTGTACTGAGAGAACTATTTTTATTATACTCTCACCTAGTGACCCCGTCACATACATTCAAAGGTGATCCTGTAAGGGACAGAGCTCCCCTTCCCTGCCAAAAGTTAAATCACAGATGCATGGAGTTACTATTTTTATTATACTCTCACCTAGTCACAGTCACATGCATTCAAAGGTGACCCTCTAAGGTCTATCTCTCACTCCCACAAGTCCATCCATCTGACATTCATTCCCAGATTCTGTATTCTAATCACGGTACAGTCACCTCTTTTTCTTTCATTTTATAAAAACAATTTTGTTTACGCAAGTATTCTATCTAGCTATTATTTTATGTATATTTTATTCTTAATTTTATTTTCATTGTTTTTATTTATATTTGTAAACCGTTTTGATAAAACCTTATTTGAAAAGCGGTATATAAATACTTTTAAATAAATAAAATAAATAAATAAAAGGGACAGAGCACCCCTTCCCTGCCCAAAAGGTAAATCACAGATGCATGGAGTTACTATTTTTATTATACTATCACCTAGTGACCCCGTCACATACATTCAAAGGTGATCCTGTAAGGGACAGAGCTCTCCTTCCCTGCCCAAAAGGTAAATCACAGATGCATGGAGTTACTATTTTTATTATACTATCACCTAGTGACCCCGTCACATACATTCAAAGGTGACCCTGTAAGGGACAGAGCTCCCCTTCCCTGCCCAAAAGGTAAATCACAGATGCATGGAGTTACTATTTTTATTATACTATCACCTAGTGACCCCACTAACATTTATTTATCTATTTATTTATTTATTTAACTTTTTTCTATACTGACATTCATGATTATTACCATATCATATCGGTTTACAAAGAACAAGGATTATAACTTTAACAAACCATTTAAACAAGAAGCAAAGTTACATTCAACAAGGTAGAAAAAAATTGAACCGAGGATGACAGTTAACGAAGTGACATTAAAATTAAAATTAAACGTATTAAATACTTAGTAGATGGAGTTCCTAGCTGTATATAAGTTTACGGGAAGGCTTGAAGGAATAGCCAGGTCTTAAGTTTTTTCCGAAATGTTAGATGGCAGGGCTCCAGTCTGAGGTCTGTGGGCAGGGCCCGCTGTCGAAAATGCCCGGTCCTTAGTCATTGTATGGCGTGTGGCTTTGGTTGCGGGGGGCTTGCAGAGATCCTTTGTACATTTTTGAAAGTTTAGTGTTAGAGCTGCAGATTTACTTATTGTCCCCCTTCCAGTTATTATTTTAAATTTGATCATGTTATGATCACTATTGCCAAGTGGCCCCCACCACCGTTACCTCTCTCACCAAATCCTGCGTTCCACTAAGAATTAAATCTAAATTAGCTCCCTCTCTTGTTGGTTCCTGAACCAATTGCTCCATGAAGCAGTCGTTTATTACATCCAGGAACTTTATGTCTCTAGCAAGTCCTGATGTTATATTTACCCTGTCAATATTGGGGTAATTGAAATCTCCCATTATTATTGCACTGCCAAATTGGTTTGCTTCCCTGATTTCTCTTAGCATTTCATCATCTGTCTGACCATTTTGTCCAGATGGATGGTAGTATACTCCTATCACTATACTCTTACCCAACACACATGGGATTTCTACCCATATAGATTCTACTGAGCATTTACTCTCTTGTATGATCTTTATACTGTTGGACTCTATACCCTCCCGGACATAAAGTGCCACACCCCCACCAAGTTGATCCTCCCTATCATTGCGATATAATTTGTACCCTGATATAGCACTGTCCCATTGGTTATCCTCCTTCCACCAAGTCTCTGTGATGCCAATTATGTCAATCTCATCATTTGCTGCTAAACACTCTAACTCTCCCATCTTACTTCTTAGACTTCTGGCACTGGCATAAAGACATTTCAAAGTGTGGTTTTTGTTTGTATTAACAACCTGCTTTTCAGTTGTTTGGGATAATTTGGAAATCATTAGCTTTGGTGATTTTTTACATATAGGCACACGGACTGTTTGCTTTTAATGGAAGATCTCTGTTGGGATGCCCTAACTCTCCTGTTTCATTAGTATCCTTCAAGGATATATTTCTCCGAACCATGCACTGCTGAGTGACTGTCGGTTTTCCCCCTTGTTCTAGTTTAAAAGCTGCTCTATCTCCTTATTGAAAGTTAGTGCCAGCAGCTTGGTTCCACTCTGGTTAAGGTGGAGCCCATCCTTTCGGAAAAGTCTCCCTTTTCCCCAAAAGCTTCCCCAGTTCCTTACATAACTGAATCCCTCTTCCCTGCACCATCGTCTCATCCACGTATTAAAGCTCTGGAGCTCTGCCTGCCTCTGGTGACCTGTGCGTGGAACAGGGAGCATTTCAGAGAATGCCACCCTGGAGGTTCTGGATTTCAACTTCCTACCTAAAATCCTAAATTTGGCTTCCAGAATCTCTCTCCCACATTTCCCTATGTCATTGGTGCCCACATGTACCACAACAGCCGGCTCCTCCCCAGCACTGTCTATAATCCTATCTAGGTGACGCGTGAGGTCTGCCACCTTCGCACCAGGCAGGCAAGTTACCAGGCGGTCCTCATGTCCACCAGCCACCCTGCTATCTACATTTCTAATAATCGAATCACCAACTATGATGGCCGGCCTAACCCTTCCCTCCTGGGCAGTAGCCCTGAGAGACTTGTCCAAAAAATCTCGGACCTGATACATCCTGCTTCCTCCCAATACATTCCCAGCAACAACACTGGCGCTTCACTCATCCTACTTCCTCCTGACACGTTCCTAAAAACAACACTGAGGCCTGACACATCCTGCTGCATCCTGGCATATCTCCAATAACAACACTGGGTCATGACTCAACCTGCTTCCTCATGATAAGTCCTCAAAACAACACTGGGACCTGATTCAGCCTGCTTCTTCCCGACACATTCCCAGCAACAACACTGGTGCTTCACTCATCCTACTTTCTCCTGACACGTTCCAACAATAACACTGAGGCCTGACACAACCTGCTGCATCATGAGATATCTCTGTGATAAGAGTATATGACAGAGAGCCTCAGACTGCCTTAACGGACCGGCTCCAGCTATCTGGCCCGGTCCACCTTAAGACAGACAGGAAAGTGATCCTCGGGTGGGGGAGTTTCCCTGAGGTAAGGGATACAAAGGTGAGGCCCTGAGAGAGTTAGACAGGCCCCAGGGAGAAGAAGGAAGCTGGAATGGAGTGCTGTGTCCTTTTGAAAGTGTTCTTGCATTTTGAGTCTGCTGAGGTAAGCAGCCATTTTACTTCTGTCTTGTTGGACTTTTTGCAATAAACCTGATTAAAAGCAGAACAGACTCCAGCCTGGTCTGTTCTCCGGCTTTCCCTAGTGTTAGACCGCTCCAATGGTATCACAATCTCCAACAACAACACTGGGTCGTGACTCAACCTGCTTCCTCCTGACACATCACCAAGAACAGAACTGGGGCCTGACACTACCTGCTCTTTTGCCTCTTGACAAATCCCCAACAATAACACTGGGGTCTTACTTAGCCTGCTTCCTCCTGACATATCCCCAACACAACATGGGGGCTTCACTTTTTCTGCTTCTTTTTGACACATCCCCATCAACAACACTGGGGCCTGACTCAGCTGGCTTCCATCTGACATATCCCCAATAACACCTCCACCATTGGATCATAATTCCACTGAATTCATCAGCATGCTTTGCCTAAAAAACTGTTTTGGGTGAAGTAGGCAAGAGAAGAAGTGGAGTGATGCATCAATGGTGGCATCTGGACATGACTTCACTAAATTTCTCTGCCTACTTTACCACAATCACCACCACTGGACATGACTACTGAGTTTCACTGCATCCTTTACTCCAAATATCACCACCAGGGCCCGAAGTACCTTGCAAAAGCATATTTTGCATAAACCACAATCCATGGGATCTGACTCTACCGGAGTCAGCATGCCATACTCCAACCATATCCACTGAGGCTAGACATATTCTGCATAAGCCTGTCTTGTTCCAACCAAAACACTTGGGTCCAGACTCTTCAAGCTTCAGCACGCCATGTTCCAAACAAAACCCCTGGGCTTCACACTTCCAGCTTCAACATGCCTTGCTCCAATCACAACCACTGGGTCTGACACTTACAGTTTCAGCTTGCCATGCTTCAATCATAACTACAGGGGCCTGACACTTTCAGCTTCAACATACCACTTCCAGCTTCAGCTACCATACTGCACCCATAACCACTGTGGTTATACACTTCCAGCTTCAGCATGCCATGCTCCCACCATAATGCCTAGGGCCTGACACTTCCAGCTTTAGCATACCATGCTCCAACCAGAACCACTGGGGTCTGGCATTTCCAGATTCAGTCTGCCATGCTCCAATCATAACCACTGGGGCCTGACATTTCCAGCTTCAGCTTGTCATGCTCCAACCATAAACTACGGGGCCTGACACATCCAGATTCAGCCTACCATGCTCCACCCATAAACACCAGGGCTTGACACTTCCAGCTTCAGAATAATATGCTGCAACCATAACCCCTAGGGTCTGATACCTCCAAATTCATCATACCATGCTCCAACCACAACTGCTGTGGTCTGACACTTCCAGATTCAGCAGGCCAAGCTCTAACCGTAATTACTGGGGCCTGACACTTCCAGCTTCAGTCTAACATGTTCCTACCATAACCACTGGGGCCTGACACTTCTAGCTTCAGCATACCGTGTTCCAACCATAACCACAGTGGCCTGACACTTCTAGCTTCTGCATGCCATGCTCCAACCATAACCACAAGGGCCTGACACTTTGGACTTCAGCCTTCCATGCTCCAACCTTAACCTCTGGGGCCTGACACTTCCAGCTTCTGCAAACCATGCTCCATTCATAACCACAAGGGCATGACACTCCCAGCTTCTACAAGCCATGCTCCAACCTTAACCACTGGGGCCTGACACTTCCAGCTTCAGCTTGCTATACTCCAATCACAATCACTGTGGCCTGACACTTCCAGATTCTACATGCCATGCTCCAACCATAACCACAAGGGTATGACACTTCCATCTTCTACAAGCCATGCTCCAACCTTAACCACTGGGGCCTGACACTTCCAGTTTCAACCTTCCATACTCCAATCACAATCACTGTGGCCTGACACTTCCAGCTTCTGCCTGCCATATTCTAACCTTAACAACTAGGGCCTGACACTTCCAGCTTCTACAAGCCATGCTCCAACCTTAAGCACTGGGGCCTCACACTTCCAGCTTCAGCCTGCCATACTCCAACCTTAACCACTAGGGCCTGACACTTCCAGCTTCTGCATGCCATGCTCCAACCTTAACCACTAGGGCCTGACACTTCCAGCTTCTACAAGTCATGCTCCAACCTTAATCACTGGGGCCTGACACTTCCAGCTTCAGCCTGCCATACTCCAACCTTAACCACTAGGGCCTGACACTTCCAGGTTCTGCATGCCATGCTCCAACCTTAACCACTAGGGCCTGACACTTCCAGCTTCTGCATGCCATGCTCCAACCTTAACCACTAGGGCTGACACTTCCAGCTTCAGCCTGCCATACTCCAATCACAATCACTGTGGCCTGACACTTCCAGCTTCTGCATGCCATGCTCCAACCTTAACCACTAGGGCCTGACACTTCCAGGTTCTGCATGCCATGCTCCAACCTTAACCACTAGGGCCTGACACTTCCAGCTTCTGCATGCCATGCTCCAACCTTAACCACTAGGGCTGACACTTCCAGCTTCAGCCTGCCATACTCCAATCACAATCACTGTGGCCTGACACTTCCAGCTTCTGCATGCCATGCTCCAACCTTAACCATTACCTGACACTTCTAGCTTCTGCATGCCATGCTCCCAGCATAACCACAAGGGCAAGACACTTCAGACATCAGCCTTCCATGCTCCAACCTTAACCACTGGGGCCTGACACTTCCAGCTTCTACAAGCCATGCTCCAACCTTAACCACTGGGGCCTGACACTTCCAGCTTCAGCCTGCCATACTCCAATCACAATCACTGTGGCCTGACACTTCCAGCTTCTGCATGCCATGCTCCAACCTTAACCACTAGGGCCTGACACTTCCAGCTTCTGCATGCCATGCTCCAACCTTAACCACTGGGGCCTGACAGATCCAGCTTCTACAAGCCATGCTCCAACTTCAACGACTGGGGCGTGACACTTCCAGCTTCAGCCTGCCATACTCCAATCACAATCACTGTGGCCTGACACTTCCAGCTTCTGCATGCCATGCTCCAACCTTAACCACTGGGGCCTGACGAATCCAGCTTCTACAAGCCATGCTCCAACCTTAACCACTGGGGCCTGACACTTCTAGCTTCAGCCTGCCATGCTCCAACCATAACTACAAGGGCCTGACACTTCGGACTTCAGCCTTCCATGCTCCAACCTTAACCACTGGGGCCTGACACTTCCAGCTTCAGCCTGCTATACTCCAATCACAATCACTGTGGCCTGACACTTCCAGCTTCAGCCTGCCATACTCCAATCACAATCACTGTGGCCTGACACTTCCAGCTTCTGCATGCCATGCTCCAACCTGAACCACTGGGGCCTGACACTTCCAGCTTCTGCAAGGCATGCTCCAACCATAACCACTGGGCTCTGACATTTCCAGCTTCAGCCTACCATACTCCAATCACAATCACTGTGGCCTGACACTTCCAGCTTCAGCCTGCCATACTCCAATCACTGTAGCCTGACACTTCCAGCTTCAGCCTGCCATACTCCAATCACAATCACTGTGGCCTGACACTTCCAGCTTCTGCAAGCCATGCTCCAACCATAACCACTGGGCCCTGATACTTCCAGCTGCAGCCTGCCATACTCCAATCACAATCACTGTGGCCTGACACTTCTAGCTTCTGCATGTCATGCTCCAACCATAACCACAAGGGCCTGACACTTCCAGCTTCTACAAGCCATGCTCCAACCTTAACCACTGGGGCCTGACACTTCCAGCTTCAGCCTGCCATACTCCAATCACAATCACTGTGGCCTGACACTTCCAGCTTCTGCATGCCATGCTCCAACCTTAACCACTGGGGCCTGACACATCCAGCTTCTACAAGCCATGCTCCAACCTTAACCACTGGGGCCTGACACTTCCAGCTTCAGCCTGCCATACTCCAATCACAATCACTGTGGCCTGACACTTCCAGCTTCTGCCTGCCATGTTCCAACCTTAACCACTAGGGCCTGACACTTCCAGCTTCTGTAAGCCATGCTCCAACCTTAACCAATGGGGCCTGACACTTCCAGCTTCTACAAGCCATGCTCCAACCTTAACCACTGGGGCCTGACACTTCCAGCTTCAGCCTGCCATACTCCAATCACAATCACTGTGGCCTGACACTTCCAGCTTCTGCCTGCCATGTTCCAACCTTAACCACTAGGGCCTGACACTTCCAGCTTCTGTAAGCCATGCTCCAACCTTAACCAATGGGGCCTGACACTTCCAGCTTCTACAAGCCATGCTCCAACCTTAACCACTAGGGTCTGACACTTCCAGCTTCAGCCTGCTATACTCCAATCACAATCACTGTGGCCTGACACTTCCAGCTTCTGCCTGCCATGTTCCAACCTTAACCACTAGAGCCTGACACTTCCAGCTTCTGTAAGCCATGCTCCAACCTTAACCAATGGGGCCTGACACTTCCAGCTTCTACAAGCCATGCTCCAACCTTAACCACTGGGGCCTGACACTTCCAGCTTCAGCCTGCTATACTCCAATCACAATCACTGTGTCCTGACACTTTCAGCTTCTGCAAGCTATGCTCCAACCATAACCACTGGGCCATGACACTTCCAGCTTCAGCCTTCCGTGCTCCAATCACAATCACTGTGGCCTGACACGTCCAGCTTCTGCAAGCCATGCTCCAACCATAACCACTGGGCCATGACACTTCCAGCTTCAGCCTTCCATGCTCCAATCACAATCACTGTGGCCTGACACGTCCAGCTTCTGCATGCCATGCTCCAACCATAACAAAACATTCTTAGAAAAGCTGAGGATCCTTAAAATTTCAAATAAACTATATAGGCCCTAAGAATGCTACATTTTGTACCTGTAGAGGTATTTTCCAAATGATATGTAATCCTGAAGTGCTGACAACACAACAGCTTTGTGTGTGTTACAGCTTCATTTCTGGCTGAGTTGCTCTGCTCTTACCATTTCAGTTGTTAAAAATTATTAAGCAACCCCATGTCTGCAGCTGCTGCTCCAAGCCACCCTTGCCACATTATGTTGCCTGCTTGTTTCGCTGCTCTGGGCATGTGCTGTTATGACTACTCTTCTCGCAGCATTGCTCTGCTCCTACCATTCCAGTTCCTTTTTTTTTTTTTTTTAATGTGATTATTTAATTCAATAAAACCAAATGACAAACATGACTTTGTTGCTTTAACTCTGAGCTCACCAGGTCTATACAATGAACATGCATTATGAATAATGACAAAGGTCAACAAGTACAGTTTTTCCATTACCCAACCCCCCTACCTGAAGTAAAAAAAAAAAAAAAAAGAAATAGTAAAAGTACATAATACATGAGTAACCAACCACCGCCTGAATCAATAAGCATTCAGACTCATACTTCTAGCCCACACTGGCAGGGAAGCTATATAAGGCAGCCAGATGAGGGGTTGGCCATAAGTTTTGCTTTATCTAAAGGTATTTGTTTTTTCTAAAGTAATAATTTATTTGGCTCTCATTTTTTGTTCAAAGTGAATATGCTATTATATCTTCTCTTAATTCAGCCTTTTCAGTTTCCCAAAACAACAGAGGGTTGACTTTATGTGATCCATTATATTGCTCATAATCCTTCCACTTTTGAATCAAGTAGGAATAGAAACATAGAAACATGGAAATGACGGCAAAAAAAGAAGAAATGATTCACCCAGTCCACCCAGCAAGTTTATTCTGGTATCTGCTGCATTGTGCCAGTATCTGCTGTATTGGGCCAGTATCTGCTGTACTGTGCAGGTTACCCCCATGTTTATCAGTTTACCAGTCATTAAGATGAGAGGATTAATTGGTATTCTCTCATCTGATTGGTTATTCATTGTTTTACCATTCAAAATTGTTTACAATATTTCTGTTTTGGATTTCATCTAGACCGTCTAAGCCTGGATATAATGATTCAGGTCAGAATATGACCCTTTGAAACATTATTATCATCTTTTCAGAGTTACAAGATTAAATACATGTTTTGAGCATTCTCTAGCCAACTTTCTCTGCTTAAGTAGTTGTTCAACCTGTCGTGGACCTGATGGAGAACTAGAGCCTGCTACCCTGGCCCCAAGTAATCAAACTCACAAGTGTGGCTAAAGATAGTACCCTGGCACCCTATTGCTGATTTTCCTTATATTCAAAAGTCCTAAGCTATTTTTGAATAAGGATACATTCATAGTTCAATCCAAATATATAGCAGCGTGAGCTGTGAGAGGACGTGATGGATAACTGCTTTAGCTGTTTAGAGGACGTGTCCGTATATACCCTGGCACCCTGTTGTTGATTTTCCTCACATCCAAAAGTCCCAAGCTTTTTTAACAAGTATATATTCTTTGTTCAACCGAAACATAGAGCAGTGAGAGCCGGGAGATGGTGTGATGGATGACACTTTTCGACGGGAGAGGACGTGATGGAGAACTTCCCGTTATCATCCGCTGAGGAAGTTAGTAGTGCGAGCCGGGAGAGGACGTGATGGAGAACTTCTCGAGCCGGGAGAGGACGTGATGGAAATCTTCCCGATATCACTCGCCGAGGAGGTCAGTCCTTCGGCATAAGAGACAATTGAGTTTGTGCTTTAGGAATAGCTTGGGGTGAACATGATTGATAATTTTCCGATATGAGCCAGAGAAGAGGTTATCTTCCCCGGAAGAGTAGGCAATTAAATTTGCGTTTCCGGTAGAACTTGGGGAGGACGTGATGGAGAACTACCAATTGTTGATGGAGAGAATCGCTCCGGAAGAGGAGGTACTAAGTGTGCGTGTTTCCGGTAGAACTGGATAAAAGGTTTCCGGTGTGTCGCCATTGTTTAAGCGTAGCGGGTTGAAATCCAGCTCGCCTCTGAAAAAAGGATTGGCACGGAGAAATGCGCCGTATGAAGATGGATTGCTGAGCCACAATGAAGATGGTTTTCTGAATCGGTTTCCAACATTCCCCTGAAGCAGGACCGCTGTCCGAAACATGGCCATGTCGGGTTATCTGGGACCCTTTCAGTGTGGATAAGTATCCGTTTCAATACTATTCATATGACTTTAGTTGGGATGTTTTCCCTATAATTATCGTGGCAATTTTTTAAAAAAACTAAAAAACTAAGAAAACTAAATACACGGAGAATTGTTTATTAAAGTAACAGAGACCCCTATGACAAACGAGTTGATCATATAATTGCCTGCTCGTGATTAGAGGGTCTTACATAAGTTTATTTGGCGTCGGTGTGCTATATTAATAAGAGACCAGTACATTGGTAATTTTGGTTTGTTATCAGTTTACCAGACCATAAAAGTCAGGGCCCTCAGAAGCAGTTTGAATCCAATTTCCCTTAACTGTTGCTGTGACAGCAGAGAGCAATGTTGGAGTTGCATCAAAAGTATCAGGCGTAGTGATTAAGAGTAGTAAGTGCAGCAACAGATAGTTCCCTCCATGGTTACTTGTTCCTCAAACCATAAAAGTTGGGGTCCTTGTTGGTTGCAGTCTGAATCCAATTTCCCTTTTTTCACTCAGTGCCGTTGAAGCAGAGAGAAATGATGGAGTTGCATTAAGCCTTGATACTGTTATTTGTTAAAGGTAGCAATTGCCACATCAGCAAGTTACCCCCAGTTATCCATGCACTCTTTTCTTTATTTCTAACCTCTAGCCTTTAGGGATCCACAGTGTTTTTCTGATGCCCCTTTGAATGCCTTGATTGTTTTTATCTTCACCACTTCCTCTGGAAGGGCATTCCAGGCATTCACCACCCTCTCCATAACAAAATATTTCCTGAAATTGGTTCTGAGACGCCCTCCTGAGTATTTCATATTATTTATATTTATTTTATTTATTTAACAGTTTTTTATACCGACCTTCATAGTAAATAACCATATCGGATCGGTTTACAGTTTAACAAAGGGAAAACTAGAGTAATAATTCAAGTAAACGAAAGATAACAATAGGTAGGAATAAGTCAAAGTTACAATCAACAGGGGGAGAGAACTTGGAATATATTTCCAAGTTCAGTATTCCAAGTTCTAGTATTCAGTTCCAAGTTGATAGTATTCAGTCCTGAGTACATGTTATTATTATTATAGCACTGAGTATATGACCTGATATTATTTAGTTCTGAGTTACTCATGCCTCTGGCTCTTCCTCCTCCCAGTTCGAGTGCCCCTGTTTTATTGTAACTTTTTCACTTTTCGCCTTATTGTTCATGTTGATGTTAATGTTATTGCCCCATTGTTTCTTGTAAACCGATATGATATGATTGTATCATGAATGTCGGTATAAAAAAAGCACTAAATAAGTACAATAAAAAATGATCCCTATTTCTATTGATTTCTTTCCAATGGAAAAGGTTTGACGATTGTGCATCATTAAAACCTTTCAGGTATCTGAAGGTCTGTATCCTATCTCCCCCTGCACCTCCTCTCTTCCAGGGTGTACATATTCAGATCCTTCAGCTTCTCCTCATAAGTCTTCCAATGCTGACCCCTCACCATTTTGGTTGCTCTTCTTTTGACCGCCTCTATCCTGACTTTATCCCTTTTGAGATTTGGGCACCAGTACTGAAGGCAGTACTCCAGGAGAGGCCTCACCAAGGACCTGTACAAGGGCATTATCACCTGTTTTTCTTACAGGTTATTCCGCTCTGTATGCAGCCCAGCATTATTCTGACTTTAGCTACCACCTTGTCACATTGCTTCGTCGTCTTCAGATCATCAGACACTATCACACCAAGGTCCCTCTCCCAGTCCGTGCACATTAGTCTTTCACCGCCCATCACATAAAGCTCTTTTGGATTGCCACACCCCAGATGCAGGACTCTGCACTTCTTGGCATTTAATCCCAGCCTTCAAATCTTAGACCACGCTTCAATTTTTCTTAAATCACTTTTCATTCTCTCTACTCTTCATACAAATAAAGAGAAATCTCCATTGTCACCTATCAATGGACTTTGCAAAGCCTTCTAAGAGAACCCATACAGGAGCATGAACAGAAATTTCCACAGGTCCAATCTCAGCTCTCATTACCTGCTGAAAAGAGGCCTCAAAAAACAACAAATAATCCAACCTCAATTTAGTGCCATGAGCCCTAGAGTAGTGGGTAAAATCAATCCTTAGGGGATGTAGATACTTCCAGACAAATGGAGATGCTCACACAGATATGGAAAGCCCCTTCGCTGAGCCTGTATTGTGAGAAGTTTAGCAGGGACATGATCCAGAATTGGGTCAGATACCACACTGAAATCTCTACCCAACATAATAGGAACACGAGAATATTGTGATAACAAATTTAAGAACATAAGAAATTGCCATGCTGGGTCAGACCAAGGGTCCATTAAGCCCAGCATCCTGTTTCCAACAGAGGCCAAACCAGGCCACAAGAACCTGCAATTATCCAAACACTAAGAAGATCCCATGCTACTGATGCAATTAATAGCAGTGGCTATTCCCTAAGTAGACTTGATTAATAGCAGTTAATGGACTTCTCCTCCAAGAACTTAACCAAACCCTTTTTGAACCCAGCTACACTAACTGAACTAACCACATCCTCTGGCAACAAATTCCAGAGCTTTATTGTGCGTTGAGTGAAAAAGAGTTTTCTCCGATTAGTCTTAAATGTGCTACTTGCTAACTTCATGGAATGCCCCCTAGTCCTTCTATTATTCGACAGTGTAAATAACCGAGTCACATCTGGGAGGAAGTGACGTCACTTCCCATGCCGGGAGGGTTTTAGCGGAGCTCTCTGCCCCCGGAGCGTTTTCAGCAGCTAAAACCACGAAAAACCCCCCGAATCGCAGCGATTTTTAGCGATTCCAGCAGCGGATACCGGCAGGAGCATGGCACAAAAGAAAAAACTGGTCGACTTCAAAAAGTATTCTTATACTAAGGGAAGTGAAATCCCGGACCCCTCTGATCCCAAAATGGCGGCGGCTGTCGAGTCAGACGACTCAGAGACTGAAGGGACCACCTCGGAGCTCCTGGACTCCGATCGAACTCTGCGTTCGGAGATGCGCTCATGGTTTACGGAGCTGAGGCGTGACATCAAAGCTTTCAAAACGGAGATCGCAGACACGCTGCAAGAAATACGGGAGGACCATGCGGCTCTAGGCCGGCGGCTGGATGAGGCGGACACGAGGCTCGATGAACAGGAGGAACGCTGGCAGCTGCAACAGACAGAGGTGGCCGGATTGCAATCAGCGCAGATGGATCTAGCGGACAAACTTGAAGACCTGGAGAACAGGTCCAGGCGCTGCAATCTCCGATTCAAAGGCATCCCAGAGACAGAGGAGAACCAGAACTGTGTCCTCCTAATTCAAAAAATCTGCTCTTTGATTCTCGGAGGCGTGGAGAATGAAGATGGTGGCACCCCTGCTGAGCCGCCGGTTGAACGTGCGCATCGGTCTCTGGGTCCCAAGGTTGGGAATCGGCCCCGCGATGTCGTAGTCTGCTTTCATTCATTTGTGTATAAAGAAAAACTTGCAGCAGCAGCCCGGCGACAACGTATATGGATTTGGGAAGGCAATGAGATCTCCGTGTATGCTGATTTGGCGGCCAGCACTCTCCGCAAGCGCATCTCCTTCCGACCAGTCACGTCGGCCCTGACCGCTGCATCCATACGTTATAGATGGCTTTTCCCTTTTAGCTTGTGGTTTCAGGTGGAAGGAAAGTCCTACAAGATCCGTACGTTGGATGCAGCGGTACAAGCTTTAAAAGACCTGGGACTCACAGTGGCCCTACCGACGACAACAGCAACAGGGTCCTCTCAAGCGAGACCAGCGACGCCGAGATAGCAACGTGTCAACAAAGGAGGCCGCCGGCTTCGCAGGAATACCAGTGCAGTCGGGGTGGATGCAACGGCTACCTGAACTTGCTGGAGGGCCTGCTGGTTTTGTTCCTCATGGACCGGTTTTTCTTAATAACATTTCTAAAGTTTTTTACTGACTTTGATAGTAATGCTGGGCAATGGAGTGGGTAATTGCAGTTTCCGTTTGCTCTGCTATTGATATAAGTGACATAAAGGGATGCTCTGGGGGGGTGGAGGGCACCGCTCTCTGGCATGGTAACTTCCTCCCTACTTTTCCTGGCGGGTGGGAATCCATCCAGGGTACTCAGGGGATGGGGGGTGGGGGGCTGGGGGAATTTGCTTCACAGGGTACACATTGACATTGGGGTACTGAGGTTGCTGGGAATCGACAAGATGCTGGGCTCATATGCCTTGGGGTATGCTGCGGCCCTATCCTGGGAGGAGCTAGGTCCATCTGGCATATATTGCTTGTCCCCGCAGGTGGTGAGTGGTGAAAGGATTTAAACATTATGGCCACGATTACCTTTCTTTCCCTTAATGTTAAGGGTTTAAACTCCGGCAGGAAGAGAAAATTATTATACCAGGAGGCGGAGCGACTTTCAGCCGGGATCCTTTATTTGCAGGAAACCCACCTGCGTAGGAGATATGAGGGCCTATTACGCTCCGATAAATACCCGAAGCAATTTTGGGCTGCAGCGACCCCTGATTCTAAATATTCAGGTGTGGGTATTCTATTTCACAAAGATATTCAAGTTGAAGTACAGACTACCTTTTCTGACCCACAGGGACGATTTTTACTCCTCAATGTTATCATGGGTGGGGAATCTTACGCTTTATGCTCTGTCTATGGTCCCACTTCTCAGAAGGAGGCATTTTATCTTAAGCTGTATGACGTACTGGCAACCCATGCGGTGGGTAGTGTCATTTTGGGTGGGGATTTTAATCTCACGCTGAATCCCCGCTTGGATAATTCGACTGGGTCTAGCGCTGACCCTGCCCTTGCACGGAAGGCTTTAAAGAAGATACTTACTCTTACTTCTGGGGTGGATCTGTGGCGGTCCCGATTTCCCACATCTCGCTGCTACACTTTTTTCTCACCCCCACACAACAGTTATTCGCGTTTAGACATGTTCCTGCTTGATAAAACTAAACTTAATGCTGTCCAAACTATAGATATTGAACCTAAGGTTTGGTCTGACCATGCTCCCATATGGTTCCAACTAGTGGTGGGTCAGTCAGATACTGGCCAACGTTTTTGGCGGCTGAATGATTCTCTGTTGGAAGATGATCTTTTTCAGAAACAGTTGTCTCAAGAAATTCAAGAATATCTTAGCTTAAATGACACAGGAGAGGTGGGAGATGGGGCGTTATGGGAATGCTTGAAATGTGTCTTACGTGGATCCTGCATAGCGCGGGCAGCTCACGTCAAACGGTTACGCGAGCGGGAGCGCCAGATTATGTTGACAGAGTTAGCGGGACTGGAGCGGGCGCACATGCAGGGGAGGGGTACCCAAGCTCTGCGGGGTCATATCCAGGAGCTGCGGGGTAAAATTGGGGCTTTAGACTCCGCACGGTTGGCCCATCAATTGGAAATGGCCCAACAACAATTTTTTGAGGGCGGGAATAAGGCTGGTCGCTACTTAGCTCACAGACTTAAGAGGAAGCAGGCACAGGCTCATATTTCCAAAATCAAGGATGATTCGGGGGGACTCCTCACCGATAACACCGCGATTAGGCATTGTTTTCATAAATTTTATTCAACCTTATATAAGGGGGCAACCGATATACAGGTGGCCTCAGTTGAGGCCTACCTCTCTCGGATACCTTTGCCTCAGCTGACCTCCGCCCAAAGACAATTTCTCGATAAAGATATTACGGCCCTTGAATTGGAAGAAGCTATTAATTCACTGAAGGTGGGAAAATCGCCCGGTCTCGATGGGTTCACCCCCCGATTTTATAAAAGATTTGCATCGGCCCTCTCCCCCATATTATTGAAGTTTTTTAACTCCATGCGGACAGGGTCTACCTTGCCTGCCCAGACAAATACGGCTGGGATTACTCTGTTGGCCAAACCTGGCCGGGACCCTTCTATTTGCGGGTCGTATAGACCCATTTCCCTGCTGAACATTGATGTGAAGCTCCTCGCCAAGATTTTGGCGAATAGATTAAATTGTTTTAATCCTCAATTGATAGGGGTTGATCAGGCTGGATTCATTCCAGGTCGAACTACCGCGGACAATGTACACAAAATTATAGATACTATATGGTACGCCCAAAGACATAGGATCCCGGCGGTGGCTTTGTCCATTGACGCGGATAAGGCATTTGACCGCGTGCATTGGCCTTATCTTTTTTACACCTTGGAAACTATGGGTTTTGGCGCCTCGTATTTGCAATGGTTGGGTCAGCTGTATAATTCCCCCCGGGCTTGTTTGAAGATTAATGGTGGTTATTCTGCCCCCTTTGAGGTGGGTAGGGGGACTCGGCAGGGGTGCCCACTCTCTCCTCTCCTGTTTGCTATCTTTTTAGAGCCCTTTGCTATCCATATCCGTAGCAATACCAATATAGCCGGAGTGACCGTGGGGGATATTACCACAAAAATTTCTTTGTATGCGGATGACATATTGTTCACGCTTACTGACCCAGCCAATTCCCTTGATTGTGTAATTGAAGAGATGGAGGACTTTGGGCGGGTGTCCGGCTTCACGGTTAATTGGGATAAATCGGAGGTTCTCAATATTAACCTACACCCCCGTTCGGTTAGTCTCCTCCAGGAGTTGTTTCCTTTCAAATGGGCCAAAACCCAAATTAAATACTTAGGGATTCAATTAAGTGCCACTCAGGACCTAATTACCGTTAATTATAACCCCCTATGGTGTAAACTATCTAAAGACATGGAGGAATGGAGCCGCTACCAGATTTCCTGGCTGGGAAGGATGGCTGTTTTTAAGATGAATATTCTACCGAAGTTGTTGTATCTTTTTCAGACCCTTCCTGTCCTGGTCTCCGTATCCATGTTAAAACAGTGGCAAAGGCGTTGTATGAATTTTATATGGGCGGGACGTCGACCACGGGTGGCGCGGCGAGTCCTACATCAGCCAAGGTGTACAGGAGGTTTGGGAGTGCCGGATCTTATTCGCTACTTTCGCGCTGCTCAGTTTAAAAAAATTGTGGATTTGCATCTAACTAGACGTCAAAAGCAATGGGTGCTTCTTAACCAGGAACTTATCGGGGATATACCACTTAGTAGTTTTATTTGGCAACCTAAACACACATGGCTGGTAGACCTGGATTCCGTGTTGCCCCCTTCTATACTTATGTTGTTTCGGTTATGGCACCGGTACGGTGCTTCCTTAGTCGGAACTAGGGCATATCATGTCAATACGCATATTCATTTTAATAAGGATTTTCGCCCGGGCTTTGAGAGTAAAGCTTTTTCAGACTGGAGGAGAAGGGGCATCGGGATATGGGGTCATGTTTGGGGCTCCTCCTCTTTACGCCCTTTTGCTGATCTCCAGCGGGTTTATGACTTACCGGAGTCGGCCAGGTACTCCTATGCTCAATTAGTGCACTTTGCTAAGTCTAACCTACTTGCTACACATTTGGTCCAGGGCGAGTCGGATTTTGAAAAACTGTGTGAAAGGGCGCATAGTTGTACTCGAATTTTATCCCGGCTGTATCGAATGTTAGGGTTGCAGGATACCACTATTTTCCCATTCCAGAGGGCTTGGGAGCAGGACCTCCAGGTTAGCTGGTCCCCCCAAATTTGGAAGTCGATATTTCAGCGGCTCGGCAGGGGATATATTGCGGCTTCTCTTATTGAAAACTCCTATAAGCTGCTATATCGATGGTACAGGTGTCCTTCCCAATTACATAAATTTACACCTCTTTATCCAGATACATGTTGGCGAGGCTGTGCGGAGGAGGGCACATTTTTCCACATGTGGTGGGCCTGCTCCCATGTCCAAGGGGTTTGGGGGCAGGTGCATCAATGGCTCCGTGCAATCTTTCCTGGCATGCCTGTTTTCACTCCTGCATCTGGGCTATTAGGTCAGGCGATTTCTGGAATGTCACAGTCATCTAATCAGTTAGCCCAGTATGTCTTCACAGCCAGCCGCTGTGAGATAGCGCGATTGTGGAAATCCCCTTCCCCTCCTACAATCGAGGCCATTCAGAGTAAAGTCCGGAAGATTTATAGGTTATCTCAAATTACAGCTTATAAAAATAAGAGAGTGTCCCACTTCGAGCGAACTTGGCTTCCCTACCAAAAATGGTATACTAAGGTGTCGGGGGCAATGGGGACCTGAATAGTGTTTTGACCCCGGAATGGCTCGAATCTCGATCAGTCGATCCAGGATATCTTGAGTTGATTTTTTGCATTCTTCTGGCATATGCCTCATTTGATTATCTCCTTGATCTTTGTCTTTGTGTACAGGTGAAGCAACGGGGGGAGGGGGGGGAGGGGTATAATAGTCAAATGAACCATGTATAGACAGTGGGAGGGGAAGGCCGGTATGGATTATGTTGTACTATGTTCTTGTTTACCATATTAGGTACAGGCTGTTCCCTGTGTTAATTCCATTTACGAGTGCATAATATGTGTACACTTGCATGTGAAGTTTGGTTTGTACATGCTTGTTGGTTCAATAAAAATCTTGAATACAAAAAAAAAAAAATAACCGAGTCACATCTACTCGTTCAAGACCTCTCATGATCTTAAAGACCTCTATCTTATCCCCCCTTGGGCAAACAATTTACGTGAATAATTATTAGAAGTGCAAACACTTCCCAATAGTATGTGATGTCCAAATAAGCATCCCTCAACAAAAACATATCTGCTCTCTGAATCCTTAATTGGTTTAACCATTTGAAAATGCAAAGGTTTATGTAGTAAAATCGCTACTCCCGCATTATGAGAGGAAGCAGGTGCATAGTACACATCTCCCTCCAATTGTTTCTGTAACTTAAGTATGCTCTAAGACTGTCGGGTGGGTTTCCTGCAGCAGGGCAATATCAGTATGAAAACACTGCATAGTTTGCTACAGTTTATATATGTTCAGGACTGCAACTATCCCACAAAAATTCCAAGACAAACACTTGAGATTTTTACCAATATATAAAGAGAATCCTCTGGATGTAAAAGAAAAATGTGTTATATACTCGTAACCTCGAGGCAGAGACCCCCCCGAAAATACATCTCCCCCTCCTAGAATAAAAAGCAAAAGTTCCAAAATATACAGTGGTCAGACACATAATTCAGCATAACACTGCTTATACCCCCCCTCCGTTCCTGCTCCTACCCCAAGAACTCAATCATTTGACCAATAAATAAGTAAAGCAAAGAGACAGCAAAACCTGCTAACATAACCTTAGAGAGCCAAATGGTAGGCATCACTGTATTTCATTCCATAGAGGCCCACTCCAAGCAAATGAAAGTCATTCCCCTCTTTTCAGCACCTGCGGCAGAAAATAAAATTTATTTTTTTATTTATTTCGGGTTTTTATATACCGGCATTCGAGAACGCAGTCCCATCATGCTGGTTCACATAAAACAAGGGTGTATCGTAAACATAAACTAAAACAATGGTGCAGAAAAAGGCAGTTACATATAACAGGGTGATTAGAACTTGGCAGAGGAAGAAGAGAAAGGACAGGTCATTAATTCAAACATTAATTCAAACATATTAATTCAAACATTAATTCAAACATTAATTCAAACATATTAATTCAAACATATTAATTCAAACAAAAATAAAATAGAAAAAAAATATACTCTGGATGGAGAAGAAAAAATATATAGAAAAGAAAAGAAAATGTGTGTAAGCAACTGAATCTCCATTATGATACACTGAAGGAGCCACCTCAAAACTGCAAGCTCCTCAGCACCCATGTAGATAATGCATGAATATAACAAAAATGTTCAGTCACTTCCCATGTCTTGAAGGAATAAGATTGTGTTTGCGGCTGTATCAAAGTACTGAGCCTTGTCTTGGTAAAGAACATAAGACACTATTGTTCTTATGTTCGTAAATAAAGCATACGTAAAAGAAATAGTCAAAAGTTAAAATCACAATTAAATACATAAAGCAGATTACATTCAGACTCTATATATATTTCCCTATTCCTACAGGGCAAACAATCTAATTTTGTCTTGGAGGTAATGGAGTGTAAAGTGACTTGAATTGTTTGATTATTGAATTGGAAACGATTAGGAAATCTTTGATTTGGAAATCTAGACAGAATGATGATATCAGATTTTGAAATATTAAGTGCTAGCTTATTATGGTTTAACCTTTGTTGGGTGGTTGATAGACAGGAGCTAAGAATAGATTCAGTTGGCGCCCAGGGTTCCTTGAGAGGAAAACAAATTGTATTTCATCCTCATATAGTTTAAAGCGAACACCAAGATTAGAAAGGGATATGACAGAAAGGTGTTAAACAGATATTAAGCAGAATTGCTGAGAGAGACGATCCTTGCGGAACACCAGAAAGTAAATTATCCCAAGAGGAAGAATAAGATTGAATAGAAACCTGCTGAGATCTATTGGAAAGCTATGAGGTGAACCAAGAAATAACAACACCAGAGAACCCAAGTGAGCATAGCCTAGAAAGAAGAATTGTGTGATCCACAGTGTCAAAAGCAGAAGAGATATCAAGAAGACATAGGAGAAAAGCTGAACCTCAATCAAAACCCTTCTCACCGTGTTAAAGGTAGAAAGGAGAAGTAATTCCGTACTGTGGTGTTTCCTGAAACCAAATTGGTATTGGTCTAGAATGTTTTGTTATTAAATTCTAGATAGTTGCTGAATTGATACAAAACAGCTGCTTCTACTATTTTTGCTAAAAATGGCAGTGAAGAAATACGGTGATAGTTTGAAAGTAGAGTGGGATCAGCAGAGGCCGTATTGATTATAAGAACATAACAACAAAAGAAATTGCCATACTGGGTCAGACCAAGGGTCCATCAAGCCCAGCATCCTGTTTCCAACAGTGGCCAATCCAGGCCATAAGAACCTGGCAATTATCCAAACACTAAGAAGATCCCATGCAATTAATAGCAGTGGCTATTCCAGTGATGGCTAACCTATGACACGCGTGTCAGAGGTGACACGCCGAGCCGTTTTTGCTGACACGCGTAGTGTTTCGGGACTATCGAATTTTTTTTTTTTAAATGGCTGCGCCGAGCCTTTTTTTTTTTTTATTGGCTGCACCAACCCTTTAAAATTAGTTGCAAGAATGCAACATCCCCAGTAGTCATGTCGCAGCAGTGACAGTGGCAGCAGAGGAATGAGAGAGGTTCTGAGGTTGCTGGCAAAAGAGAGGGGGGTCTGCCTTCAGTGTGTGCATGTGTATGAATGGGACTCTGCCTGGGGGTGTATGTGTGTGAATGCATGGGTGCCTGCCTGGGGGTCTGTGTGTGTGAGAATGAATTTGTGCCTGCCTGGAGGATGGAGCGGGAGTGGTGTGAAAATGAATGGGAGCCTGCCTGGGTGTGTGTGTATGTGAGGAAGCCAGTGAGTGTGAGAGCATGAGTGTGTATGAGAAAATCCAGGGGAGTAAGAGTAAGGTGGAGGGGGAGAGAGTGTTTTAATTGAAGATTTAGCCGATGAAATTCAGCAACAAAAAAGTCACTAAGCAGGTAAGGTAAAGAATTATTTGTTTTTGCTTTATTAATAAATACAGTACATATTAAAATTATAACTTTGTTATTAATTAGAGCTACAAATATGGATTTTTCTAGAAGTGACACACCACCCGAGTTATGCTCGGGTTTTTTTTATGAATTTTGACACACTGAGCTCAAAAGGTTGGCCATCACTGGGCTATTCCCTAAGTAAACTTGATTAATAGCCGTTAATGGACTTCTCCAAGAACTTATCCAAACCTTTCTGATCACCCTTCTCTGTACCTTCTCCATCGCAACTATATCTTTTTTGAGATGTGGCGACCAGAATTGTACACAGTATTCAAGGTGCGGTCTCACCATGGAGCGATACAGAGGCATTATGACATTTTCCATTTTATTAACCATTCCCTTCCTAATAATTCCTAACATACTGTTTGCTTTTTTGACTGCTGCAGCACACTGAGCCGATGATTTTAAATATTATCCACTATGACGCCTAGATCTCTTTCCTGGGTGGTAGCTCCTAATATGGAACCTAACATCGTGTAACTACAGCAAGGGTTATCTTTCCCTATATGCAACACCTTGCACTTACCCACATTAAATATCATCTGCCATTTGGATGCCCAATCTTCCAGTCTTGCAAGGTCCTCCTGTAATGTATCACAATCCACTTGTGATTTAACTACTCTGAACAATTTTGTGTCATCTGCAAATTTGATAACCTCACTCGTATTCCTTTCCAGATCATTTATAAATATATTGAAAAGCACCGGTCCAAGTACAGATCCCTGAGGCACTCCACTGTTTACCCATTTCCACTGAGAAAATTGTCCATTTAATCCTACTCTCTGTTTCCTGTCTTTTAGCCAGTTTGCAATCCACAAAAGGACATCGCCACCTATCCCATGACTTTTTACTTTTCCTAGAAGCCTCTCATGAGGAACTTTGTCAAACGCCTTCTGAAAATCCAAATATACTACATCTACCGGTTCACCTTTATCCACATGTTTATTAACTCCTTAAAAAAAATGAAGCAGATTTGTTAGGCAAGACTTCCCTTGGATAAATCCATGCTGTGTTCCATTAAACATTGTCTTTCTGTATGCTCTATGATTTTGATCTTTAGAATAGTTTCTGCTATTTTTCCTGGCACTGAACTTAGGCTCACTGGTCTATAATTTCCCAGATCGTCCCAGGAGCCCTTTTTAAAGATTGGGGTTAAGATGAATCATTGCTTGTTTCAAAGAATTTGGAAGAAATCCAAGCTTTAAGTAAAAATTTGTGAAATAAAAAATGAAAAAAAAGCTATGTCTAAGTTAGGTATTTTCAGTAAGGTTGCAGAGCATAAGTTGAGTGGGTTGGGAGAGGGATTCATTTTATTGATGATACGTATGATCTCAGCATCTGAGACAATTTCAAATGTATCCTATATCGGTCCATCAAAAGCTAAGTCATCAGTAACACTGTTAGATAGAGTAGAAAAGCTGTTAATCACAAAATTAAGATGAAGGCAGCAGTCCAGCAGGAAGAGGGGGGCCTTCCTGTCTTTTGTATCAAGTGTCACATGTTTGGTTTTTTTACCCACTGGTGAGAGATTGTATGTGGTCACCCGGTGCTAAGAACTCCTGTCTCTCAGAAAACAAGTCCGATCTCTGGAGGCTAGAATGGCAGACATGAAGGAGCTGAGGTATATAGATGAGATCTTCAGGGTCAGACTGAGGGTAAATCAAGTCCACTATCCTGCTTCCAAAAGTGGCCAATCCAGGTCACAAGTACCTGGCAGAATCCCACATAGTAAATATCACACAGTGATAAGCAGTGGCTATTTCTTAAGTCTACTTGCATAAAAACAGTTTATTGACTTTTCCTGGAACTTTTCCAAATCTTTTTTAAACCCAGCTATACCTACTACCTTAACCATATCCTCTGATAATGAATTATGGAGCTTAATAGTGTGTTAAGTGAAAAAAAATTTAGGTTTGCAAAAAGTTACATTTTTGAAGTAATGAAAATGATGTTACCTTTGTAGGCCTATTCTTTTCTTTAAGATGACATAGGGGTGGGACGTATGCTTTAAAGATAAGGTGAAGAAGGTGTTGGTTCTGGCTGAAGAAGTGAGTTTACAGAGTTGGCTAATACCTGACACTCCCATCCTTGTGCAAATGAGAAATACCTTGACTGTGTTTGCCTTATGGAGAAACAGAATGAATCTGGAGATGTGATTAAAACACATAAAGTGCTCTTTTAGCACTGGGATTCATAGTTACAGTATTTACCACTCATAGAACATTAGCCTGATACTGATTCATTTATCGTAGCCTGTTGGAACGTTTCCTTGAATTGCTGATTCCCTAATTTGGGGCTGTTCTCCAATGACTGTTGACACATCCATTGGGAATGGGGGAGGCTGGTTGTGGGTGGGTTTTGTGAGTCTTATTTATAATAAGCATTGTTGCTTGTACGATGTAAGTACCGTGCACTTGGCTATTCATATGGTGGTGTGCAGAAATAACTCACCACTTATGCTTGCTTTTATAGGCAATTTGTTTTCTTTGCAAAATTCAATAAAAAAGATTTAAACTTAGAGATTCATCAGAGCTTGTGTAGCACCTGGAGGTTGATGTGAAGTGTGCATGTCGGCAGCACTTTACCATTCATTCTGATTTAAGAGGACAAAGGGCTGGGAGGGTAGAAGGCAATATATAGTGTGAACAGAAAAGCTGGGCTGGATTTATAGTTTATCTTATTTAAAAATTACTTGTAGCCCTCTCCTTCCAAAGTTTGGAGCAGGTAAAAATATAACACACATAAAAACAATAATGTAAAAACATATCCTCTTACAATCACATTTTCAAAGTTTGTTTAATTCTTTGTAGGATTGTATAAGTCTAATTTCATTTAACATATTCCTAGTAAATCTCAGACAGGTGATGATCTCAGCCAAACAGGGGATCTATTTCCTTGGCACATATAACTGACTAGGCAGTACATGCTGCCAAAGATAAGGTCCATTTGCCAATGGAGACATAGTTCTCTCCACAACGGTATAGAAAAGCTGTATAAATAAATAAAATAAACAATGGATAGAAATACGGCTTCACAGGGAATAAGGCCAAGGGAAAAATAATAATCAATCAAACCTCTGATAATTCGGCTCTAACCCGAAACGCCTGGCACTGCACCCAAAATCTCCGTGGTCTTCTACTATGCTGGCATACACACCACGTCCATTTAAACTAATATAAGCCAATCACGGCTGAATTTAAGATATCTTAAGGCTGTATATAGCCTATCGTTTTCTTAAGGCGATGCGGGTCTGAGGCTGAAATGGAGTGACGACACCACAGGCTGGATTTGAGTTTGAGATGGATTAAAAAGAGTAAACGGACTATAAAGAGAGCAGGCTGGTATCGCTTTGGTTAATGGTGGTGGTTCACAAGGAATAAATGGTTCATGATAGTTAGCATGAGATAATATAATATGTGATGAATGTTATTGTATTTATTCGTTGTTTATAGAGTCCTGCACTATGATTAGACCACACACAGGGGTGGATTTTAAAAAATTGCGCGATCGCGTACTTTTGTTGGCGCACCAGGCGCAAACAAAAGTACGCTGGATCGGCGCGCGCAAGGCTGCCGATTTTGGGCAGCCGGCGCGCGCCGAGCCGCGCAGCCTGCCTCCGTTCCCTCCGAGGCCGCTCCGATTTCGGAGCGGCCTCGGAGGTGAACTCTCTTTCGCCCTCCCCTCACCTTCCCCTCCCTTCCTCTACCTAACCCACCCCCCCAGCACTATCTAAACCCCCCCCCCTTACCTTTGTCTACGGATTTACGCCTCCAGGAGGGAGATGTAAATCTACGGGCGCCAGCGGGCTGCTGGCGCGCCGAGACGCAACCCGGGGGCGGGTCCGGAGGGCGTGGCCACGCCCCCGGAATGCCCCGGGCCGAAACCTCACCCCCGAGCCCGCCCCTGAAACGCCGCGTCCCACCCCCAAAACACCGCGTCGATCGGCCCCGCCCCCGACAAAAAACCCCGGGACTTACGCGAGTCCCGGGGCTCTGCGCGCGCCGGCGGCCTATGGAAAATAGGCCGCTGGCGCGTAAGGCCCTGCTCGCGTAAATCCGCCCGGATTTACGCGAGCAGGGCTTTTAAAATCCGCCCCACAGTGTACATACAAGCATCAATCAAGAATTATTCCTGAGCCGTGATTCAAATGAAGAAATGTTTCTACCCATGAGAAGACAACTGCATTTGAATGTTTATTTATAGATGATCTAAGTTTGTTGTACATCTGTTTGGAATTTTATTGTAATTCCCTGAAGAAGCCCATTTTTGTATGGGCGAAACGAGAGTCTTGTCAGATGGTATATGAGAGTAATAACTGTGTAATTACAGATGGGATGATATATGAGGGGAATAATTATGTAATTACGGATGGAATTATATGTTAAGTGGGGAATTTTTCTGTGATGTTGTTATTAAGGATAAATGACATTTGGTTTGGTTTTAAGTGGTATGAATGTAGGGTAATGCATGGTGGTTTTAGATATTATATAATAGATTATATAATATAATAGATTATATAATAGATTATATAATAGATTTTACCTTGATTATTATCCGTTCATTATATTCGATATGTTCCATGTAAACCGCCTCCCGGCGATAGTTATTTCTGTTAAATGTGAACCGGAGTGATATGTATTGTATACAGGAACTTCCGGTATATAAAAACCAAAAATAAATAAATAAATAAATAAATAAATAAATATTGATGGGGTGGTGTGGTTGCAGAGTGGGAACTATGTAACATTCTTGTTTAATGTATTTAATAGTTGCGACTAATAAAATTTGGGCATGATATTGCGCCTAGTTCCTCTGAGTTGACTGTATAACTTATGGGGCGGATTTTAAAAGCCCTGCTCGCGTAAATCCGCCCGGATTTACGCGAGCAGGGCCTTGCGCACTGGCGCGCCTATTTTCCATAAGCCCGCCGGCGCGCGCAAAGCCCCGGGACTCACGTAAGTCCCGGGGGTTTTCGAGGGGGGGCGTGTCGGGGGCGGGACGCGGCATTTCATGGGCGGGCCCGGGGGCGTGGTTTCGGTCCGGGGCGGTCCGGGGGCGTGGCCACACCCTCCAGAACCGCCCCCGGATCGCGTCTCCGCGCGCCAGATTTACGTCTCCCTCCGGGAGGCGTAAATCCAGGGATAAAGGTAGGGGGGGGGTTTAGATAGGGCCGGGGGGGTGGGTTAGGTAGAAGAAGGGAGGGGAAGGTGAGGGGGAGGGCGAAAGGGAGTTCCCTCCGAGGCCACTCCGATTTCGGAGCGGCCTCGGAGGGAACGGAGACAGGCTGTGCGGCTCGGCGCGCACCGGCTGCCCAAAATTGGCAGCCTTGCACGCGCCAATCCAGGATTTTAGGAGATACACGCGTATCTACTAAAATCCCACATACTTTTGTTTGCGCCTGGTGCGCGAACAAAAGTATGCGAAGGCGCACTTTTTTAAAATCTACCCCTATATGTAGATCAGAGGTAGTGGTTTTTTTTTTACCTTTTAATCTATTCAATGGTCATTTAAGCACATTCCCAGTAAGAGGTCCGGCAACCTTTTCAGTCTCATTCTGCATACATAGCTGCATGGTCCTCTTTTTATTCTCTGCTGCAGTTCACTTAAATGGTAGCATGCTCTGTACCCTCTCCCCCACTTACATTTCTTGTTGTCCTCAACAAGACTCCACTCTCTTGCAGGTATCTCCCCTTTAGACCAAAGTCTCAAGGCATTCCTTCATTACTTTTGGGTAATAGGCATCACCTGTTTGTGTACTACTGTCAGAGGGATATTCACTGGGTTTCCAGGGCTATCATAGAGGAAGTTTATTTGGGGCTTCACGTCCTACCTGTCCTTCTGGGCTCTCGGGGTGGCAGTGGAACCAATTCCTCGTCCTCTGTACTATCTGATTCTCTCTGAGAGTGAATCTCATCTGTGGCACCTCTTTCCCCCTCTTGTTCCAGGTTGTCCATCCCTCTCTTGCCATCTGTATCACCCTCAGTCCTATCATTATTTCTGGAGGCTTCTTGGATTTCCCTTCCCTGGGTTTCCATCCCTGGGAACTGTCTTACTAAGTCCCCATCTTCTGCCTGTTGGTTAGGGGTACAGTCTCTCCAATGTGATTCCCAGGTGATTCCTCCTATGTCCCTGACCTCTCTCTCCTTCTGAATCCTCACTACCATATCCACTATGTCTATCTTCCAGTGGATACGCAGGGGTCTCTATCAGTTCCTGATGGGAATTCCTGTTAAACTCCCAATGAAGTTCGGTCTCAGGTCTTACTGTTCCCCTTCCTTTTGGACAGGGTAAAGGGGGTTCAGCTATTGCTTGGGCTTCCTCTAGGGGAAATACCAACTGTCCAATGGGCGGGAGATGGCTTCTGTGAAACATTTTTACTAGTCCTTCACCCCACTCTGGCTTTATCCAGTAAACAGGCAGGTTGTTCAGTTTCTCCTCAACAACATAGGGGTTAGACCTCCACCTATTAGCAATTTTGTGTCTCCCAGTCAGCCCCCACTTCTCTAAGAGTACTCTGTCCCCTGCCGTCAAGTCATTCTGCCTCACCTTCTGGTCATATTGGTGCTTGCTTCTCTGGCACAGATTGTAGGCAGACTCAGCAGCCAACCTATAAGCTGCCCCCAACTGTTCTTATAGTCTCTTCACATAGCTTTGAAAAGTCTGTGGCAATGAACTATCAACTGAAATCCCAAAACATAGATCAACTGGCAACCAGGTCTCTCGCCCAAACATCAGAAAATAGGGTGAAAATCCTGTAGCATCATTATATGTGCAGTTGTAAGCATGCACCAAATAGCTCACATACTGGCTTCAATGTTCCCAACATGTTAGGAGTATCCTGTTAAACTTCTCAGGCTGTGGGTCTCCCTGGGGATGACAGGGAGAGGTGTGTGACTTCCTAACCCCAGCCACCTCCAGCATCACTTTAATGAATCTGCTTTCAAAATCCCTCCCCTGGTCAGAGTGTATCCAGGCTAGGAGTCCATAGTTCACGAAGAATTACTTCCATAATGCTCAGGCAACAGTCTCTGCTTTCTGCTCCTTGGTGGGGTATGCCTGTGCATACCTGGTGAAATGGTCTGTCATAGCCAGAATGCTCTCTTTACGCTGGGAGTCCATTTCTAAAGTCAAGAAGTCTATATACACTAAGTCCTTGACTAGTAATGTTTACCATCTGTGCCGCTCTGTGCAGTAAGGTCTTTCTTTTTATACAACTAGTGCATTGTCTACAATGTGTTTCAACATCTTGTGCTTGTTTTGGCCAATAGAACCTGTCCCTCACCAGTTGTAGGACCATCTGTGTCCCCATATGCCCCATGTAGCACAGTTCTGTAGAATTTTGGGAGTAAACACAGTTGTTCAAGATGACCCAAATTGGTATCTTTCCTTTCTCCATATAGTACCTGATTCCACACAAATAAGACGATCCCACTCTCTAATTAGTAACCGAGTGTCTGAGTGGCTCTGATGGACTGCTTATGCCCCCAGATTTCTCTCCTTGACCCCGAGTATATAATCAATTAAGGGATCAGACTATTGTGCTTGTCGAATGTCCTGCAAAGTCAATCTTGGCCTTTTAGTGGAGACCAGAGACATAGCATCACAGTAGACCCGGGGAATGCTGTCGGGGAGAACCCCAAGCTGTCTGCAGCATAAGTTCTCAGTATCACCTTCACTCCCATTCCCCGCCTCGTTACACACTGCTGCCACTTCAGTCTCTGATAAACTGTACCAATCCCCCTGGGTAATGTCACTCCAGTGGGGTCATCGGGACAGAGCATCCACGGCCCCGTTTGCACTTCCAGGTTGGTACTGCAAACTGAATTAGTAAAGGGATAATGGTGCCAACCATCAGAGCCCAGTTGCATCCAATTTTGCAGTTGTTAAAATATAAATCAGTGGATTATTGTCTGTTTTCACCTTGAACTCAAGCCCATTTAGGTAATCCCCGAATTTGTCCACTACCATCCACTTAAGGGCTAAGAACTCCAGTTTATGAGTGGGGTCGTTTCTTGCATAGGCCACAAGTCTTAGTCCTTCTGGATGTGGCTGATATAAAACTGCCCATAAGCCCTCCAGGAAAGCATCTATCTGCAGTTCATAGAGTTTTCCTGGGTCAGCAAAAGCAAGTACTGGTGCATTACACAGACACTGTATGGTCCTTCTAAAGACAACCGCACATTTTTGAGTCTATCTTACACCAAAGAACTCTAATGCCTTGTAATAGTCCCTCATCAGTCACCCTATGCTTCTGCTTCATGTTCACAGGTAGATAACCATGCATCAGCCTCAACAATGTACTTACAATCTGAATAATCATTCACAAACCGTTTGTAATAACCACTAAACCCAAGAAAGGAATGTAACTCCCTGAGGTTGGCTAGATGGGGCCAGGTGGTGAGGGAAGGTATCTTATCAGGATCTGTGGCCATTCCCTCCTTAGAAACAATATGCCCACATACTTAACCTCAGTTTGACAAAATTTGCATTTGTCCAATGATAATTTTAGGCCACACTGTGCCAACCATTCAAGTACCTTGAGTAGCTTTCTTCATGCCCCTATAGCATTTTTCCAAAGACTATCAGGTCATCTAAGTATAATAGAACTTCTAATAGATTCATGTCCCCCATTACATTCTTCATTAACCTTTGAAACATAGCTGGGGCACCTCAGACTCCCTGGGCCTGTTGGTTAAATTGGTAAAACCCGAGTGGACATATAAATATGGTTTTCTCCTTATCAACCACACTCATGGGTATTTGGTAATATCCACTGTGTAGGTCCAGGACAGAGAACCATTGACTTCCAGACAGAGAGTCAAGGGCATCCTCAACTCGTGCTGTAGTATACTGGTCTGGAATTTAGGGTATGGTAATCAACACACAGTTGTACCATCCCATCTTTTTTTCCTAACAACTACAATGGGGGGAGGCATAAGGACTATGTGATTCCGTGATTATCCCTGCCTGCCTGAGCTCCTCCAGAAGTCTTCTCACAACAGCTAAGTCACCTGCGGCTATTCTCCACGATGTTTGCTGGAATGGGGTATCTTCTTAGGACAGAGGAAATAAAGGCTCAAATAAAGGTCACATCAATCAATCCTACTCTGTTTCTAACTTCTGGGCGCTGAAGAACAAGGCAACTCTGAAGCAGCCTGAATCCCAGGCTATGAAGCAAGAGATGTCCTAATCTATTGCTGCAAGCAAACAATATAAAACTCTGACTCACCCACACACACACACCCGATCAGCCAAGTCACCAGATTTTCTTCTTTTGTAAAAATGAAACAGCCCATTACTGATGTGTGTTTAGGAAAGGGACAATGCATGGGGGTAGGGGAGGTCATTATAGACTGTACAAAGTCTAGAGCCCAACTCCTTCTGTGATTGGTCAGGATGCAGGAACACCCTCTGGGACATTACCCATAAAGCCTCAGATCTCCACAGCTTTGGTCACCTCAGCAAGCAACACCTAAGAGAAGGGCATCTCACGGGCTGAAGAGGGCAGAGGTGAGTTATTTTAACCCTGTGTCCCAGCTGCAAGGGATGGAGCTAGAACCAGTGATAAAATAGGACAAATACAGGGGCAATTATTTCCGAATCATATTTATTCTTAATATAACTTCTCCAGTGCTTTTGTTAAATATTGAATTCAGTTAAAACACAAGAAATGCCCTACTGGGTCAGAACAAAGTCCATTGAATCCAGCATCTTGTCTCTGACAGTGGCCAATCTGGGTCAAAAGTACCTGGCAGATCCCATAAAGTAGATCTATTTCCTAACATTCAATCCAGGGATAGCAATAGCTTTCTTCACCCTACTTGACTATTTATTTATTTGTTTAGATTTTTATTTTCTGCATTTCAGTACTTCAAAGTACATTCAGGTACTATAGGTATTTCCCTATCCCAACAGGCCTTACAATCTAATTTTGTACCTGAGGCAATGGAGGGTAAAGTGACTAATAATGTGTCATGGACTCTTCCTCAAGGAACTTGTCCAAGCTTCTTTTAAATCCCGCTATGTTCGTCACCTTGTCCACGTCCACTGGCAGCAGATTCCCCAGCTTGATAGTACACTAAATGAAAAAGAACTGTTTTGCATCTGCTAATGGTAAATTTCATGGCATTTCCCCTTGTTTTAGTATTATTTGAAAGGATAAATAACCATCTTTAATGTACCCATTGCACCCCACTCATGATTATATAAAACTTCCATCCTGTCCCCTCTCAGCCGTCTCTTTTGCAAGCTGAAGAGCCCTCGCCTGTGTAGCCTCTCATCCTTGGAGAAATGTTCTCTCTCTGTTATCATTTCCGTCATCCTCCTCTGCACTTTTTCTAGTCCTGCTATTATCTTTCCTGAGATGGGGAGATCAGAACTGCCCACAATACTCAAGGTAGGGTCCCTCCCAGGCTCAGTACAAGGACAATACGATATTTTCTGATTTAGTCTTCATCCCTTTTCACATCTCTATTTGCTTTCTTGGCCGCTGTCAGGCACTGAGCTGAGCTGTGAGTGTAACGGATTTAAAACAAGTTCTGCGACCGTTGTTAATTGTAACTATTTCCTTCGGTCACCACAGTTTTGAGTTTGATGTTTATTAAGGCACCCCCATTTCATGTAAACCAGCAAGATATGTGCTCATGATTGCCGGTCTATAAAAACCTTAAATAAAATAAAATAAAATAAAATAAATAAATAAAAGCTCTGGGATAGGAAAGAGTAAAGAACCTTCTGGTAAGCATGTGCAGATGTTCCAGGTGTTTCACAGAAACAGGCGTGCAGGGATTAGGAGACGTCTGGTACTTATGAGCAGAGACTCCATGTCAAGGTGGAAACCTCCACCACCATCAATTACTGCCAGGCTCCTCTCCCCCCTGCTCCCATCCAGAATCCCAGGATAACCTCTCCTTCTCTGTCCCACCCAGACGCCTGCACACACCTAAGAATGGGGGCTTGCACCAATAAGTGCATTTAACTTTCAGCATCTTCTGCAATTCCTCTCCTAGCACATTTGCAAAATTATATTTTCTATGGCAGGCGAGTCCTCTCCAGCTCCTGCTGCAAAATATTCCCAGAAATCCTCCACCGTTTCTAACGTTTTATGCTGCTGAGAGTCAGGGTTTGCTTTAGTTCTGTTTCTACCTTCCCCTCTCTCCTGCTTATCCTCTTTATAGCTTCTTCCTTCATGGGATCTCCCTTTTTCTTTATGTTTCTCTTCTGTGCTCTCTGTGCTTCTCTTTCTGGCTCCTGTTCCTTCTTCCTCTTCTCTGTTTCCTATCTTCTCTTTCTCTGCATCTCTTTCTTTCCCTCTTATTCTTTTTTATTTATCGTCAAGACCTTCAGCTCCCTATTAATTTGTATTCTCTCCCTCTTCCCTGTATCTCTTCCATGTCTCTCCTGTGTTTATAAAATTGACTCTGTTTCTGCGCCAGCTTTTTCTCCTGCTGTCTTCCTCTGCCCCTCCTCCTTTCTCTGTCTCTGCTGACATTGGAGTGACTGAGGATGGTCCCTTCTTACCTGATCTCTGTCTCTCTTCCTCTCTCATTCTGTCTCTTCATCTTTCTCTGCTCCCCCTCCTTTCTCTGTTGACATTGGACTGAACTGAGGATGGTCTCTTACCACCTGTTCTCTGTCTCTCCATCTTCTCTACCCCTCCTTTCTCTGACTCTGCTGACATGAGACTGACTGAGGATTGTCTCTTCTTACCTGATCTCTGTCTCTTCCTCTCTCATTCTGTCTCTCCATCTTTCTCTGCTCCCCCTCCTTTCTCTGTCTCTGCTGACATTGGACTGACTGAGGATGGTCTCTTTTCAATTCTTTTTGCAGACAGCAGAAGACTGTTCTGTCTCTCTTCCTCTCTCATTCTGTCTCTCCATCTTTCTCTGCTCCCCCTCCTTTCTCTGTTGACATTGGACTGACTGAGGATGGTCTCTTACCTGTTCTCTGTCTCTCCATCTTTCTCTACCCCTCCTTTCTCTGACTCTGCTGACATGAGACTGACTGAGGATTGTCTCTTCTTACCTGATCTCTGTCTCTTCCTCTCTCTTTCTGTCTCTCCATCTTTCTCTGCTCCCCCTCCTTTCTCTGTCTCTGCTGACATTGGACTGACTGAGAATGGTCTCTTCTTACCTGATCTCTGTCTCTCTTCCTCTCTCATTCTGTCTCTCCAACTTTCTCTGCTCCCCCTCCTTTCTCAGTCTCTGCTGACATTGGACTGAGGATGGTCTCTTCTTATCTATTCTCTGTCTCTCTTCCGCTCTCATTCTGTCTCTCCATCTTTCTCTGCTTCCCCTCCTTTCTCTGTCTCTGCTGACATTGGACTGACTGAGGATGGTCTCTTTTCAATTCTCTTTGCAGACAGCAGAAGACTGAGCATGATGCAGTCACGTTGCAGCCTTTTCTTTCTACTGATGGGTGAGTGACAGCAAACCCTGCGTTGTAATCACTGCAAAGATTATAAAAATGGCTGCTGGCACTAATCTTTAAAAAGGAGATAGCTCAGCCTTTAAACTAGATTATGGAGGAAAAATGACAGTCCCTTAGAAGTGCATTGTTCAGAATGATGTATCTTTAGATCATACTATGAGAACAGGGAAATATGGGCATCCTAGTAGAAGGTTGCAATAAATCCTAAAATAGCCCATGTGCCTTTAAGCAAAGAGGAGAAAATTCCAAATTACCCCATCAACTGATAAGCAGATGGGTAATTCAAACAAAAAGCATACTTTGAAATGTCTTTATACAAATGGAGGAAGTCTAAACAATAAGATGGGAGAGTCAGAATGTATAGAATTGGATGAAGAGGTAGATATAATTGTCATCTCAAAGACCTGTTGGAAGGTTAACCAAAGGGACACAGTGATACCAGGGCACAAATTATATTGCAATGATAGGATGGATCAAATTGGTGGGGAGGTGGCATTATACAGGGTGGCCCATGGAAAAGTAACTTGCCTCCAATACCAGTGCATAGAGTCAAACAGGATAAAAGTTCAGCAGGAAACAAAATGCAATGCTGAATTGTTAAGGGCAGACATTCCAGGTGAGAAGGTGAATGGAATAGCAGTGGGGGTATCTTATCATCCACCTGGCCAGAATGAACAGATAGATTATTAAATGCTAACAGAAATTAGTGAAGCTAATACAAATAGCAACACAGTTATAATGGGTGGTTTCAATTACCCCAGCATTGATTTGGTGAACGTTACATCAGGTCCTGCTAAAAGACTACTTCATGCAGCAGCTTGTATAAGAACCAACAAGGAGGGAGCTACTTTAGACCTAATTCTTAGTGGAACACATGATTTGTTGAAAGAGGTAATAGTGTTAGGGCCCCTTGCCATCGGTGATCATAACATAATCAAATGTGTCTTGATGACAGGAGGGAGAACATTAAGAAAAGTTACTGTGACAGCCCGGTTGTGCAAGAGTGGGAGAAAACTCTGTAATGCCAGCCGCATTGCCCTGGTCTCCAGGGGGGGGACCGGACCACCGATATGTCCCCCAGCGCCTCCAAGCTCTGCTCTTGCGTAGCTGTTACCGGGAGGGACTGGGACCACTGGTATCACTCCGGCACCTCACAAACCACGGGGAGCACTGCGGACTTCCAGGCCCTGCTCCTGCAGTACCTGCTACCAGGGAGGATGGCCCCACCGGGACCCTGCCAACCCCCTTGTCCTGCACGATCAAAATAATAAACACAAGCTGCTAGAGACTGTTCTCTTTTTTTTTTTGTAAAATCCTTATTGGTTCGTGACCGCAGGTTTTGCACCACCTCCATCTGCCGGAGACAGAGAAATACTGAAGAGATGCAGGTGGTACACCGGATTAAGAGGGGGGTGATCTCAAAGTTTTTCTCTGTCTCCATCTACTGGAAGGGAGGCAAAACCAGCAGTCTGGACTGATCCGGGTACGTACAGGGAACTGCTGAAGTGAAACAAGTCTGGTAGCTCTTACAGACAGTTTCTTCTGCTTCCCTTCATTATTTTTCCTTTCTGGTAGCAGTGGACAGCTACAGATTGTGAGGGGGAGTCAGTGTAGCAATTCAACAGCACTCATTGACCATGCCCATGCCTCACACAAATACATGCTCATGTGGGCAGGGACATGTACTGAAGTACCCTGCCACACAGGAAACAGTATAAGCACTGGCAAGTTAGATGCAAAGCATTGATAAGGCAGGCAAAGACAGAATTTGAAAAGAAGCTTGCTGTGGAAGCAAAAATTCATAATACTTTTTTTTGCAAACTTTGAAGCAAAAAGCCTGCGAGGGAGTCAGTTGGACCATTAGATGATCAAGAGGTAAAAGAGACATTAAGGAAGATCAAGTCTTTAGCGGATAGATTAAATGAATTCTTTGCTTCATCTTTACTGAGGAAGATGTAAGGCTGATACCCATGCCAGAAGTGATATTTAAAGATGATAATTCAAAGAAGCTGAAACAAATCTTAATGAATCTGGAAGATATAATAAGGAAAACTGACAAACTAAAGAGTAGCAAATCATCTGGACCAGATGGTATACATCACAGAGACCTACTGTAGGTAATTTGTAAATTATAGTTACAATCAAGTATGGTATCTGAAGATTGGAGGGTAGAAAATGTGATGCAAATTTTTAAAAAGGGTTTCATGGTTGATAGAGGAAACTATAGACCAGTGAGGCTGACGTGGTGATGGAAAAAGTGGTTGAAACTATTCTAAAGAACAAAATTACTGAACATATATCTTTGTCATTATTAATATATTTATATATTGCCAAAGGTCAGAGCCCAAGACAGTTTACAAAAGAAACATATATAATCATAAATAACCAAGAAGTAATATATTAATAAAATTATTTATTTATTTATTGAAAAGCTTTTATATACCGAAGATCATGTACCAGTACATATCGCTTCGGTTTACATATAACCAGGATTGGAATTACCATATACATGGTGTACATAGAACAAAAAACGATAAACAAAGTATAATAATAATGATAAACAGTAATTAGTGGACAATAAACAGTGAACAGGCAATAAGCAAGTTAAAACATCGAACGTGGAGAACATTGGAGGTATTATACATGGGAAACGAATATTACAGTTTGCGTTGGATTAATAGCATGTAACTTTAGGTGAAGGCTTCCGTGAAGAGCCAGGTTTTTAATTTTTTTTTGAAAGTCTGCAGGCAGGGTTCTAAGCGAAGATCCGACGGTAGCTGTTCCAGTGAGTAGGACCGGGCTATCGAGATGGCACGTTTCTTCAATGATGATTTGGCCGGAGGTACGAAAAGTGTGCCTAGGTACGTTTTTCTAATGGGTCTGGAGGCTGTTTGCACTCGGAGAGGGTGATTTAATTTGAGTATTTGAGAGTGGATGGTTTTGTGTATAATAGTTAGCACTTTGTAAATAATTCTAAACTTAATAGGGAGCCAGTGTAGACTCTTAAGTATAGGAGTGATATGTTCACTTCTGCTGGTAATGGTTAGTATCCTGGCTGCGGAGTTCTGAAGCATTTGTAATGGCTTAGTGGTAACAGCTGGGAGGCCGATTATAGAATGGAGTTGCAGTAGTCGATTTTTTGAAAATAGGATAGATTGGAGCACAGTACAGAAGTCATGGAGATGGAGGAGAGGTTTCAAGTTTTTTAATATATGAAGTTTGTGAAAACATTCTTTTGTAGTGTTGACGAATTTTTTTTAGGTTCAGCCGGTTGTCTATGGATACTCCTAGGTCTCTTACATGTATGGTCAAGGTCATTGGAGTTGGTGAGGAGTTTTCATCCTGAGTGATGAGCAGAAGTTCGGTTTTTGAGGTGTTGAGCACTAAATTAAGGCTGGTGAGGAGTGTGTTTATGGATTGTAGGCAGTTGTTCCACAAATTAAATGTTTTAGCCAAGGATTCTGAAACTGGTAGCAGGATCTGGACGTCGTCGGCGTAGATAAAATGCGTAACTTTAGGTTTGTGAGAAGTTGACAGAGGGGTAGTAGATAGATGTTAAATAGAGTGGGGGATAGAGAGGATCCTTAAGGGACTCCATGTGTGGCTTTGACCTGGTGCGAATCTTTGTTGTTTATTCTAACCTTGAAGTTTCTATTTTCAAGGAATGACTTGAACCAGTCCAGGGCCTTTCCTGAGATGCCGATGTCTGCTAGACGATTGATAAGTATGGAATGCTTCACCGTGTCAAAGGTCGCCGATATGTCTAGTAAAGCCAGCAAGAAGGGGGTCTTCTTTTCCAGACCAGTGTAGATTCTGTCCGTCAGCGAGATAAGGGATTCTGTATTGAGGGCTTTACGGAAACCAAATTGTGCTGGTGCTAGAATTTTATTCTCCTCTAGGTATTCCGACAGTTGTCTGTTCACTACTTTCTCCATGAGTTTGGCTACAAATGGCAAGTTCGCAATGGGGTGAAAATTTGTTGGGTCTGTTGGGTTCAGGTTAGGTTTCTTGAGGAGTGGCTTGAGGGTGGAAAGTTTCAGTGTGTCCGGTACAGCTCCTTGAGTTAGTGAACAGTTGATAATGTCCGCTAGAGGCTTGGAGATAATTTCTGGAATGGTGAGCAATAGTTTCGAGGGAATAGAGTCAGTTGGATGAGTGGAGGGTTTCATCTTTTTGAGCATGATTTCAATTTCGAGGGAAGAAGTATGTTCAAAGGAATTTAGTTGAGCTTTCCGGTCTGTGCTAAGGGAGAAGTGTGGAGTGTTCCTGAGTTCGAGGATGCCAATGGGGCTATTAGTTTTAGGATTTAGGATTAGGATAATGAAATAAGCAAGGTTAAAATTGCTAATAGGCTTGTGGCATGCTCAGTAAAAGACAGTAATAAAAATAAACGTCCGTCCAATAACTTAGCAAAAGTTAATACAAACAGTTGCAATAAAAATACAAGTTTAATCTAAAAATATAATATTAATTAAAACAAATATTATTCAATAACTGATCAAAAGGCTTATTTAAAATAAGATATGTTAAGCAGTGCCTTAATTTGTGATACTTTAATGGGACAAAGCCAACATGGATTTAGTCTCGCCTCACAAATTTGCTACATTATTTTGAGGGTGGATAAAGGTGAGCCAGTTGATAAAGTGTATCTGGATTTCCAGAAAGCATTTGGCAAAGTCCCTCATGAGAGACTTCTTAGGAAATTAGAAAGTCATGGGATAGGGGGCAGTGTCCCATTGTGGATTGGGAACTGGTTAAAAGAGAGAAAATAGAGAGTAGGGCTAAATGGTAAATTTTCCCAATGGCGAAAGGTGAATAGTGGAGAGCCCCAGGGATCTGTTCTGGGACCACTGCTTTTTTTAATATATTGATAAATGTCCTGGAAATGGGAACAAGTGGGGAGATCACATCTGCCGAGTACACAAAATTATTCAAAGTTCTCAAATCACAGGAGGATTGTAAGAAATTGCAAGAGAACCTTGCAAGACTGGGAGACTGGGCATGCAGATGGCAGATGACATTTAATATGGACAAGTTCAGTGTGATGCATATAGAGAAGAGTGACCCAAATATTAGCTACACAATGCAAGGCTCCTCCACATTGGGAGTCACCACTCAGGAAAAGAATGTGGGTATCATTACGGAAAACATGTTGAAATCCTCTGCTCCGTGTGTGGTGGCATCCGAGAAAGCAAATAAAATGATAGGAATTATTAGGAAAGGAATGGAGAATAAAACAGAGAATATCATAATGCCTCTGCATCACTCCATGGTGCATCCTCATCTTGTGTTCATATATCATACACAAACAGAATGCTGGGGATTATTAGGAAAGGAATGGAGAATAAAACAGAGAATATCATAATGCCTCTGTATCACTCCATGGTGCATCCTCATCTTGTGTTCATATATCATACACAAACAGAATGCTAGGGATTATTAGGAAAGGAATGGAGAATAAAACAGAGAATATCATAATGCCTCTGTATCACTCCATGGTGTGACCTCATCTTGTGTTCACATATCATACACAAACAGAATGCTGGGGATTATTAGGAAAGGAATGGAGAATAAAACAGAGAATATCCTAATGCCTCTGTATCACTCCATGGTGCATCCTCATCTTGTGTTCATATATCATCCACAAACAGAATGCTGGGGATTATTAGGAAAGGAATGGAGAATAAAACAGAGAATATCATAATGTCTCTGTATCACTCCATGGTGCGACCTCGTCTTGAGTATTGTGTGCAGCTCTGGTCACCATATCTCAAAAAAATACAGAGCAGAATTTATTTATTTTTATTTATATACCATCACCCTGTATACAATCGTGGCAGCTCACAGCAAAGTTAAAACATAATTATATTACACAACAACTTCCTAGGAATTATTGCCAATTGCACTCTTACAAATATATGACTGCTCTTGTTCAACTTTTTATACTTTATGGCTACTATCAAAGGCTAGTTTAAATATCCACGTCTTAAGATCTTTTTTAAATAGTTTCAGATCTTTAGTTAATCTTAATTCAGGTGGTATCGAGTTAGTTCTCTCATGTACTTCGCTTAAACGCGCAGAGCGAATTGATGGAACAGTCTAAAGACCTTTTTGTTTGCTGAGCGCAGATTGCTTTGCAGGATATGCAAGGGTAAAGATGAACCGAATTGATGATTTTGAATATTATACATAAACCTTTGCATTCTATTCTGAATTTAATGGGCAACCAATGTAAGGAAATCAATATTGGGAGTGTTATAATCATATTATTTGTTAACTGTTAAAATTCGAGTGGTGGTATTTTGAAACAGCTAATAGTGGTCTAATTGTGTTAGCCAGTAATCCTAATAACAGAGCTGTACAAAAATCATCATCATGTAACAATGGTTTTAAGCGCCATCACATATCTCGTTTATTGTTCCCAAGCTTTAGCAAGTGTTGCTTACCTGTAACAGGTGTTCTCACAGGACAGCAGGATATGGGTGACATCACAGGATGGAGCCCTGTACGGAAAACTTGTCTGTCAAAGTTTCTACAAAGCTTTGACTGACACTGGCACATTCAGTGCACTGAGCATGCTCAGCCTGCAATTATCCCTGTGACCACAGGTGTCTCCCTCAGTCTCGTCTTATAGCTAAAAGCGCAAGTGAAACTAAAATAAAAGTGAAAATGTATAGAGACCCAACACCGCGGGGTGGCAGGTGGGTTTCGTGAGGACTAACATCCTGCTGTCCTGTGAGAACACCTGTTACAGGTAAGCAACATTTGCATTCCCACAGGACAAGCAGAATGGTAGTCCTCACATATGGGTGAGTACCGAGCTGAGGATGCCCAAGAGTGCACCAAATGCACCCAAGACGTGTGGAAGGCGCAATGACGGGGGTGGAATTTGGAACGGAGGGCATCCTGAAACCCTTAAAGGGTTGGTGGAAGGATGTAGGGTAGTTAAACCAAAAAGAATAAGAGTAGACGGACTGGCCAAACATGGAGCATGCCGGCTAGTCGTATCTAAGTAATAATGGGCTGCGAAGGTATGGAGAGAGCTCTAGGTTGCAGCCTGATAAACATGTACAAGCAGCAGCAGCCGAGGGGAAGCTATTGAGGCGGGACGGACGCAACAGAGTGTGGTTACATACAGTGTTGTAGTGAAATGCCTGCTTGTTGGTAGGAAAAAAGATACAGACCGTCAATTAGGAGGAATAGGTCTGTTTGCCCACTGGAACTTGCAGCTTGATTCCTGCCACAGAAGGAAAGAGTTAGGTGGAATTCCTATGGAATGTAGTGCGATCTAGACAGAATGCAAGTGCACTATTACTGTCCTAGAAGTGGAAAAAATCCTCTTGCTCTGGTGAGAGAGAGGAGTTGGGAAAAAATGGGCAGAGTATATTCTGAGTAAGATGAGATGCAACGTCTACCTTAAGAAGGATATGAAGTTGAATGCTTAAAAACCACTCTGTGACGGAGGAACGCAGGGTCGGATGAGTATGTAACAAAGTGTGTAACTCACTGACACTGCTGGCAGAAATGACATTTATGAGGGAAAGTATTTCCCACGTCAAACTGTGAAAAGCAGGAATGGAAAGGCTCGAACACAGAACGTATGAGACTTATAAGCACAAAATATAGGTTCCGTTCCGTGACTAGTGAAAATAGAGGCGGCTTGACCAGTGGATAATCCATGGTAAGCTGTCTCAGAAGGGGTTTACCGTTAATCGGCTATCCCCACTCCCAAACAATACACCAATTGGAACAGAGGTGTACCTATGCGGAGGATATCTGGGGAGCAGAATCCGAGGGAGCAAGAGAAAAGAGTGGTGTAGAAAAAGAAAAAGGGAAATACCCTTTTGTATGCGTCATGTGGTAAAGCAAGCCATTTTGAATGGTAGGATTTGGGTGTGGAAGGTTTTGTGACGCTATCAGTACCAGAGAACAATAGTGAGTCTATGATTTGAGACTGACTTAGGAGCAGGCGAATTGGTTACTGGTGTGACAGATTGAGAAGTATGGGAAGCATACTGGTCTCGGCCAGGACGTGGGTCTGAGGAACAGTGAACCCCATCCCGGTTCAGCATTAGAAGAGTGCTGGCTATGAGAGGCAGCAGAAGAGACACATTTAAGAGGCCCTTGATGGAAGAAAGGCACCTTGGGAACGCATTGGATACATGTGTAGGGAGTAGAATCTGTGCACTGTATGGTTCGATTCGGATGCAGAGGGCAAGTTCGGCTGACCTCAGCGTTAGAATATTTTTCCCGCTACACATGTAGTCCGAGACCATTCGAGAGGATAGAAACCTACATGGAGAAGGTCTGCTAGTACGTTCAGTAAATTTCTTAGATAAGTGGCCCAAGGATACATGGAGTGAGCAAGGGCCAAGGGTAGAGCTGCGCAGCTTCCTTGCAGAGCAGCTAAGAGGTTGTGCGTGCTTGTGTGTTGGAAAGCACATTGCCACTATGCTGTCTGTCTGTATGCACAAGGATTTGTTGCAGAGGCAGTATTGAAAGGCATAAGGGTATAACTCATGGCTACAAGCTCCAGGAAGTTCATGGGAAACTGTGCCTGGAGTGGAACAGATGCATATTGGGTTGAGAAGCTTTTAGGCCAAACTTTACAACCCTGAGTAAATGTGAGCATGAGCAGAATCAGACTAGGTGTGGTTCTAGATCTGGAATATGGATGAGAGACGAAAGCGGTTGAACAGCTTAGACCCACTGATAATGGAATTGCACTGAATCCCACTCAAAGCAATTTTCTTTAAAAAAAAAAGTGCATAGGGAAAAAACCCCATAGCCCGACAATGAGGAATTCAGGGCCTGAGCTAATGGAAAATGCACGCAGGGACATGTAAGAATTTATTAGAATGTCTGCGCAGATGCTGGACAGGAAGGTCATGATGACTGTGGTGTCCAGAAGTGTTATAAGGGATTTATGGCAGAGACAGTAATCCCAGTTAGTAAATGTATAGTGAGTCATGAAGAAGTGAGAGCTCCTTGTGTGGACTGCCTGTGGTTATGCAGCTGTCCATGCAAGGAAAAGCATGAATGATGTTGCACTCCATAGAGAAACAGCAGTCACCGATAGTGATTCAATGAAATACCCCAGTTGCCGAAGCGGGTGCAACCGGCAGAGCTTGGATTGTAATATTGTTGACTCACCATGAAGCACATAGAAAGATTAGAGGTAATGTACTTACTGCGATATGGAAGCATGGTGACGAGATACACCATTTTACCTGTGCCTTCTGAAGAAAGTTGGTATCTCTGAGGTCCAGGATGTGCGGAGAGTAACTACTTTCTGTTGAAAGAAAGAATAGGGTAATTAAAACTCCCCAACCCCCCTCCCTTCCCCCCTCTGTGCTTTGTAGCGGCTGGGGGAGTGTACTGGGGACTTTGGTACAAGGTGGGGTGGCCGCTCTGATATCCAGCCAGTTGGGAGACCAGGGGGTGTCCCATTGGAGGGGCTAAAGTAATTTGGATATCATGTAACCTCCCACGGGAGTGTGAGTGGTAAAGTCTGACCCGCATTTCTGTGCGCTGTACAAGGAGACACTGACCTGTCGTCAGGCTTCAAGGTGGACTTGTACTTGAGGCGATATTTGCTGAATCTCGTGTTTAGCAGATCAGCGAATGCACCTGGAACTTTGGTTTTGAGGCAGGAACCAGAAGTCAGAGCAGTAATTAGTACAGAGCCTTGTTGCTGAAAAAGGGAGGAAGCCCTGATGCAATCCCAAAGAAACGATAGAGGGCTTCTACTGGTATTGTGGCTGACATAGCTGGCATAGCGATATGTGACACTAATATGGTTCTTGGAAGGTACATGACCCAGAACTTTTCGAGCCATGTGGCCCGAATTAGAGAACACATGTCAAAGGGAATGCCGCAGAAGCAGGTACTTACCATCCGACGTGGATCGCCGCAGGACAAGCCGGTGAAGATTGCTGGCTCCGTCGATATCCGGAGTCCTCGAGGGGTAGCCCGTGGACGTAACGTCCCTCTCAACTCTAATGCCTGGTATGGTGGCACAGGTATAGAAAAGACAGGCTGGGCGTGGATGGCGCTTACAACGGGGTTACCTGAGGGCCACAATCCTGCACCGATGATGGTGGGGCACGCTGGGAACAGGGGAGCCGATTAACGAGCTCATGATCCCGACCCTCGTCGCAGCGGCTCGATGTCTCGTGATGTCATTGCAGAATCCTTCGGACCTCGATCCGGTGTTTCTGGAGCACCAAGGACTGCCAAAATTGTGCGGAACAGTGCTGATGGCAGTGGTGATGTTGCTCTGCCCGAGCATTGTCCAGCATCGAGAAGGATAGCACCCATGTGCTGGATGGCGTCGGACGATCACTGTGTCGGCGATGATGCATGCCACGGTGCTCGGCCAGGTCTTTCCCCAGCGCCGAGATGGAAGCCCTCACTGTCCTGGATGGCGATCGATGACGGACCGTCAGCATGCCTGCTGTGCTCCTGGCACTATGTAGTGCATAAGCTAATCAGGGCTTTAAAAAGAACCCAAAGCATGGAGCACTGTGATCAGGTGAGGGCAGAACGTGGTGGTGCTATGTCGGTATTGACGGCGGCCGAAGCAGCCTTGAGGGTGTCATGAAAAACATCGATGACTCGGCCAGGGTAATGATGACAGTGACGGAGCACAGATGGCATCGGCGTAGGTATCTATGGGAACGATGTGGTATCAAATGGTCGAAAAAAACATCGTTGTAATCAGAAAAAGATACCGGCATCGACGGAGTCGATGACCGCATCGATAGGAATGTCGAAGAGACTGATGGAGTCGACGTGGGTGTCGAGGGCATCGATGTATGAAGGCAGGCACTGACGGTATCGGTGGCATGGCCATGGGCATCGACAGTATGGCCACGGACACGAACGGTATCGATAGGATCGATTCGGGCAGCAAAAGCATGCATGGCATCCGTGCCCCCGGCATGAGTGTCAATGGCAGCGACATTGGCGCCGATGCCACCCCTGGAATCGGGATTGGCATCAATGCCCATTGATGGAATCGACCTGGCATCGATGCCCATCGATGGAAAGGACCTGGACATTGATGGAAAGGTCCTGGGCACCGATGGCATCCATAAATTAAAGGGATGGCATTGATGAGAATGACCCTGGCATCGATGGAAGTGTCCCGGGCAACGGTGGCATCGACCCGAGTATGGATGGCACCGACAAGACAAGGGTGTGCGTCGATGGCATCCACCCGGGCAGAGATGGCACCGAAGGAGCCCAAGGAAAAATCAGTGCCATGGAAGAAAAAACCATGGCAGCATTGATAAAAAACGATGCAGGGAGGATGGCATATGGGTACCGCGGAGGGAGGGGTACCGATGGCATCTAAGAAACAGGGCAGTCTGAAGGGGGTACCGACGGTAGCAATGGGACATCGACTGTGCAAGGGTACCAGGGAACGAAGGACCTGAATCTACAGGGGCCCTAGCGGCAACGGAAACCATGAAAGTCCCTGTCTCACTAGCACTAATAACCAAGCAGAGTTTCACAGAGGGACACTCGCAGGCTATGTGTGGCTAACTGAAAACATAAGGAGAGGGAAGTCCGCAGTCGGTTGGCAGGCCAGGAAGGTGACAGGAACCGACCGAAAAAATAAGGCATAGTACGTACGCGGAGGGAGACCCGTGCAGGGAAAAGTGTTTGTGAAGTAAAAAGTTAAGTGTTTCCGTGAGGAGAATATGTTAAAATTTCTAACAGAGCTCCAACCGCTATGCAAGCTGCAGAGCGGAAAAAAGAAGACTGAGGGAGACACCTGTGGCTCACAGGGATAACTGCAGGCTGAGCATGCTCAGTGCACTCAGTGTGCCAGTGTCAGTCAAAGCTTTGTAGAAACTTTGACAGAAAGGTTTTCTGTACAGGGCTCCATCCTGTGATGTCACCCATATGTGAGGACTACCATCCTGCTGTCCTGTGAGAAATTATTTTACTGATATATTTCTTCACAATAATATTAGTGTCAATTGTCACTCCTAGATCACGCGCTTACTCCGTTAACTCTGCGTACAATCTATCATAAAAAAGTTCAAAGTATTAATAGGTATTTTCCTATTTAACAGTATTATTTCCATTATTTGCTTATTAAGCATCAATTTCAAACGGATTAGCAGTTGTTATATAGCTTTAAAGTATATTTAATTGCTTTAGTGACTGATGGATATTTCAATGGGTACAAAAAGCTGTATGTCATCAGCAAAGGTAAAAGAGTAAATAAAACCAAGTCCAGAAAGTAGTCTGCATAAAGGAAGCATGTAAATATTCAAAAGCATAGCTGAGAGTCCAGATCCCTGTGGAATTCCTGTTTCCAGTTTTACCATATTTGAGGCAGTATTGCCAATTCTCACCTGACAAGAGTGGTTTGTTAAAAAGGAGGAAAACCATTTCAACATTAGCCCAGCCACACCAGTTTCTGAGAGTCTCTGCACCACAATTCCCAAGTCAACCGTGTCAAATGCGGCAGACAGATCGAACAGTTCAAGGAGATATGATTAACCTGCATCAAAACCCACATAAGATTGTGTCAGTTAGTGCTAAAAGGGGCTCCGCACTGTATTTTTTTCTGAAGCCAAATTGTGTAGGATATAATATATTTTTCAAATCAAGATGTTCATTTAACTACTTGAGTAACAGCTTGGCTATTGCTGGTAACACTGAAACAGGATGAAAATTATTAAGATTCTTACTATCAGTACTTTTATTTAGAAAAGGTACAGAGAAGGACGACCAAGAAAGATAAAGGGGATGGAACAGCTCCCCTAGGAGGAAAGTCTAAAGAGGTTAGGATTCTGCAGCTTGGAGAAGAGACGGCTGAGGGCAGATATGAGAGAAGTCTATAAAATAATGAGTGGAGTGGAACAAGTAAATGCAAATCAGTTGTTTACTTTTTCAAAAAATACAAAGACCCAGGGGACACACAATGAAGTGAGAATGTGATACATTTAAGACAAATAGGAAAAAATATTTCTTTTATGCAGCAAATAATTAAACTCTGGAATTCATTTCCAGAGGATGTGGTTTAAGCAGTTAGTTTAGCTGGGTTTAAAAAAGATTTGCACAGGTTTCTGCAGGAAAAGTCCATAAACCGTTATTAAGGTGGAGTTGCAGAAATCACTTGAGACCAGGCCAGGTACTTACATCTGCATTGGTCACTGTTGGAGGCAGGACACTGGGCTTCATGGACGTTTAATCTGACTCAGTATGGCAAGTCTTATGTCCTTAAGCCTTCAGTATGGTTGGATAACAGGACATTAACCTCCTATATTGAACAGGCTATTGATCTCAACCATAAGGCCATGAAGAGACTGTCCTCAGCTTATAGAGCAGACTCTGTATTTGGCTCATAGGCTGAACAGTGGTTTTAATAAGTACCGTATCCCTGACTGCATGCCCCACTAGGGGGCTCTACTGTGGACAGGAGGGGATTGGGCAAGTTTGTTCTTTCCTCACTGCACTCTCCCCATTTTGTTCACCCACCCCTCTCCATTTCTTATTTCTCCACCTCTTCTTAAGAACATAAGAAAATGCCATACTGGGTCAGACCAAGGGTCCATCAAGCCCAGCATCCTGTTTCCAACAGTGGCCAATCCAGGCCATAAGAACCTGGCAAGTACCCAAAAACTAAGTCTATTCCATGTAACCATTGCTAATGGCAGTGGCTATTCTCTAAGTGAACTTAATAGAGGGTAATGGACTTCTCCTCCAAGAACTTATCCAATCCTTTTTTAAACACAGCTATACTAACTGCACGAACCACATTCTCTGGTAACAAATTCCAGAGTTTAATTGTGCGTTGAGTAAAAAAGAGCTTTCTCCGATTAGTTTTAAATGTGCCCCATGCTAACTTCATGGAGTGCCCCCTAGTCTTTCTACTATCCGAAACAGTAAATAACCGATTCACATCTACCCGTTCTAGACCTCTCATGATTTTAAACACCTCTATCATATCCCCCCTCAGCCGTCTCTTCTTCAAGCTGAAAAGTCCTAACCTCTTTAGTCTTTCCTCACAGGGGAGCTGTTCCATTCCCCTTATTTTGGTTGCCCTTCTCTGTACCTTCTCCATCGCAATTATATCTTTTTGAGATGCGGCGACCAGAATTGTACACAGTATTCAAGGTGCGGTCTCACCATGGAACGAAACAGAGGCATTATGATATTTTCCGTTCTATTAACCATTCCCTTCCTAATAATTCCTAACATTGTTTGCTTTTTTGATTGCCGCAGCACACTGAGCTGACGATTTCAATGTGTTATCCACTATGATACCTAGATCTTTTTCCTGGGTGGTAGCTCCTAATATGGAACCTAACATTGTGTAACTACAGCAAGGGTTATTTTTCCCTATATGCAACACCTTGCACTTGTCCACATTAAATTTCATCTGCCATTTGGATGCCCAATCTTCCAGTCTCACAAGGTCTTCCTGTAATGTATCACAATCCGCTTTAACTACTCTGAATAGTTTTGTATCATCTGCAAATTTGATAACCTCACTCGTCGTATTCCTTCCCAGATCATTTATAAATATATTGAAAAGCACCGGTCCAAGTACAGATCCCTGAGGCACTCCACTGTTTACCCTTTTCCACTGAGAAAATTGTCCATTTAATCCTACTCTCTGTTTCCTGTCTTTTAGCCAGTTTGCAATCCATGAAAGGACATCGCCACCTATCCCATGACTTCTTACATTTCCTAGAAGCCTCTCATGAGGGACTTTGTCAAATGCCTTCTGAAAATCCAAGTATACTACTGTTATGATTCCTGCCCGCGGAGCTACTCTCCGCGAGCAGGCCTCGCCACCCACCTGGTTCTCTGACGCGGCTGGACACCACCAGCCCGGAGGGAGGCGGCCCGGAGGCCGTGGCCATCTCCCTCCCTCCGTGGCAGGATGCCGCCGACGCCATCCCTTGTGGTCTGGAGGCCGCAGCAGCCTCTGCCCCACTCGGCAGGGCCGATTCCACCAAGCAGCCGCCGACGCCCACGTCAGGTCCCACATGGCAGGGCCACCGCCAGCACCATCTTGCCGCGGCCTGACCCGTCGCCGAGACCCGCAGCCTGGAGGCCCTGCTGTCCATCTCTTTTTCGCGGCTTGGAGCCGCCCCGGGTCAGCCTCCGTGGCAGGGAGCCGTGACGTTGCCCTTGGGGTCCTCGCCGGACAGCAGGAGGCCGTCCTGAAGCCTGTCTGCCTGTTTCCTCCGTCTCCACGGCGAAGTGCAGGAGAGCGCCGCTGTCCAGGGTCCTGCTCTCTGCTCCAGCCTTTAGGCGCCAGCACGCACCTCTTCATACTATTTAAAGGGCCAGCCTCAGGAAGTGTTGCTGGCTCCACCTAATGATGACTTCCTGCTTCAGCCCTATAAAAGGGATTCTTCGTCAGTCTCTCGTGGCCTTCGGATCGGGTTCCACAGTTGCCTGTGTCTTCAGACCAGTCCAGCTCCTCCATGGTCTCCTTGCTTTGATGGCTTCGTGTTTAGTTTCTTCATGTTCCTCGTTTCCAGTCCTGATGTCGGCCGAGTCTGGATGTCCTTGTCTTCAGCTGTTTCCATGTTCCAGATGTTCATCGTCCTGGTCTTCAGCATCTTCAGGTTCCTGACGTCCTTTGTTCCTGTCTTTGGATGTCTTCAAGTTCCCGGTACCTGATGTTCTGCTCTTCTGTTGTCTCCATGCTTCCTGTGTTCCATGTCTCCGTGTTCCAGAGGTCTCTCGTCCAGGCTTCCTCATGTCTCAGCCTTCCTGGTGTTCCAGCCTTTCCTGATGTTTTGCTTCAGTGTCTAAGTTTCCTGCGCTCTGGAGTCTTCATGACCTGCAGCTCCATGTTTCTCTGGGTGACACTTCTCAGTCATTAGAGTTGCTGCAGTGGGATTGATTCCCTGTACTCCGGAGTCGTCATGATCTGCCAGCCCTTGTGGTTCTCCAGATGACACTGGCTCCGTCATTGGAGTCTCGCCTCGGCTGGATTCCTTCCTGCGCTCGTCCCGCTCTCCTCGTGGTCCATGACCAGACTCCTCGGGCTGTGTAGGGCGTGCAGTGGGACAGGGTGGTCCGCGACCAGCCCATTGGGTCCGCCCATGAAGGTAGGCTGTGTAGGGCGCCCTGAGAGACAGTGCCAATGTCTGACCTCCCCAGTTTCTTGTCTTGACTCTGCCAAGGCCTTCGCCTTTGTCTGTGATGCTGTCGCATCAGTCCTTCATCTGTGATGTCTTCGTCTCAGTCATAGTTCCAAGTCTTCTGTGTTCCAAGGACTCAGTCTGCCCTTGTCCTCGTTCCGGCCTGCCGCCCATTGCCATACCCAGCGGCAGGTCCAAAAGTGCTTGGAATGGTCGGAGAACTGTTCATCAATCAACATTGCGTTGTTGGTTGTCTGGGGTGTGCAAGTCCGGTTGAGGGTCAGACCTTGTATCCTAGTCCTTGCTTCTGCCATATCTTGCCTTGTACCCATGCTCGCACCAGCTCACCTCCCGCGGTGTGGCTTGGGGCTCCTCCCTGGGTCATGCCGTGGCCCAAGGGCTCACAACCCTGTTTGAGAGACTGCGCCTCCGTGCTGCGGAGTGTAACAGCCGACGGAGGTCGCGCTCGTAACAACTACATCTACTGGTTCACCTATATCTACATGTTTATTAACTCCTTCAAAAAAGTGAAGCAGATTTGTGAGGCAAGACTTGCCTTGAGTAAAGCCATGCTGACTTTGTTCCATTAAACCATGTCTTTCTATATTTTCTGTGATTTTGATCTTTAGAATAGTTTCCACTATTTTTCCTGGCGCTGAAGTCAGACTAACGGTCTGTAGTTTCCCGGATCGCCCTTGGAGCCCTTTTTAAATATTGGGGTTACATTAGCCACCCTCCAGTCTTCGGGTACAATGGATGATTTTAATGATAGGTTACGAATTTTTACTAATAGGTCTGAAATTTCATTTTTTAGTTCCTTCAGTAGCATGGGATCTTCTTGGTGTTTGGGTACTTGCCAGGTTCTTGTGGCCTGGTTTGGCCTCTGTTGAAAACAGGATACTGGGCTTGATGGACCCTTGGTCTGACTCAGCATGGCAATTTCTTATGTTCTTATGTGTATACCTTCACTCTTCCTGTGTTGTTTTACCTCATTCCCCCTCCCTTCTTCCCCCTCACTCACCTCCTCTCCCATTCCTCCCACCCTTTCACTTGTTCATTCCATCTTCTATTCTCTCTTACCTACCCCTCCCCATCTGTTGCCCCTCCCCTCCTGTATTGCCTCTCACTTTCTCAGCCTCTTCCACCTTGGGCCCAGTCTTCCTGCAACTGGTGGGGTGTGGGAAATCTCACCAGCCTGTCCACTGCTTTTGCGTCTGCCACCGCTATGATATTGATCCCACCACCCCTTATCCCACTACCTGAGGCCTCCTGCAGTGGGGAAGCCCATCCCCCAGCTCTTGTGGGCTTTGCAATGTGGATTGCACCATGCTCTAATGCTCCCCCACAGTTCCTTAAATGTTATAAAATAGAGAGAAGTACATGTAACAGTGCTAATTATTACTATTCTAATTCCAGCATTACCTGCCTTACTTCTGGAAGTACAGATGACAGAAGCTTTGACACTACGTAAGAGAAGCAATTAACTACTTGTTTAAAATATACTCTGCTAAGTAACATTATCTATCCATACGGAGGCCTGTGTTATGTGCAGAAAGGGATTTGCTTTCTCAGCTTTGTTGCATGAAGTACGGGAAGAACGCCATATGGGAGATTGCACCTGTCCGTCTGTCTGTGACCTCATATCGCAGGTACAATGACGGGAGGTAGGAGGTTATGCTTTGGTGAGATCTGAGAGTGTGGGGTCATAACTGCAATTCCTGAGTGTCACATTGGTTGATCAGATACTGCCGGGTCTACAAGAAGCCACCACCACCCCTGTACAATGAGAGGGAAGATCCCTTGTGTGCTTGTTGGTTAGTTACCCATCTCCCTTCTCCCCACCTTTCCCTAGATTACACAATACACAAAACCTTATATTACAAAGAACTGAAATTTGAATGTAAAGGAAAGCAAATGATAAATAAGTGTAGCTGAGGAGGGAATGGAGATGAATTACTTTGCTGTAGATCAGGGGTAGGTAACTCGGTTCCTGGAGTGCTACAGCCAGGTCTGCTTTTCAGGATACCCACAATGAATATGCATGAGGTATATTTGCATGCACTGTCTTTCATTATATGCAAATCTACCTCTTGCATATTCATTTTGGATATCCTGAAACCCAGACCTGTTTATGGCACTCCATGACTGAAGTTTCCTATCTGTGGTGCAGATGAATTGTTTCTTTGGAGAAAGGGACAGGAAGAACTTGTAAAATGGACAAGAAATTCATAGCATTCCTTGTAGTGACCTTCACGGGTTTCCTAGATTATATATTGTCTGTGACTGCCTGTGATGTATCCAGGTAAGTGTTTAGATGACTAAATCTCAGTTTAACCCTGATTTATCCAAGTGCCTGGGTAACGCTGATATTCAGCATCATCTGCATAACTTTAGTTTTCCCAGATATTCAGTGGGGAAACTTATCTGGATAACTATTTATTTATTTAAGTTCTTTTAATATACCGATGCTCAAGACAAGTCTTATCGAACCGGTTTACAGTGAACAAGGGGAGAACCAATTAACACAGCAGGCGTAGAAAAGTTACAATAAAACAGGGAATGAGTAACTTGGTCATTAGAAAAAATGAGGGATAGATTAAACAGTAAAAAACGGGGATTTTATAAGATACGCGCGTAGCTGCGCGTATCTTATAAAATCCGTGATCGGCGCGCGCAAGGCTGCCGATTTTGGGCAGCCTGCGTGCGCCGAGCCACGCAGCCTGCCTCCGTTCCCTCCGAGGCCGCCCTCCCCTCACCTTCCCCTACCTAACCCCCCCCCCGACACGCCCTCTTAAAAAAGCCCCGAGACTTACGCGCGTCCCAGGGCTCTGTGCGCGCTGGCGGCCTAAGCAAAATAGAGTAGAGAGCTGTTTGATTAAATAATAAAGCATGTACATTCATTTAGTTGTTCAGGTATCACTGATCCACCTACTGTTTTTCTGAATAAGGACCTCACTCTCTGCTTCTGCTGTTGGCATCAGGAACCAAACCAGTGGCCACAGCTTCCTTGTGCTGCTGGATCACTGAGATCTGCTGCACCAGGAGCTTTCCTGAGGTCCACAAGGGGGGTGGCTGCTGGTGCCGAGATCCACAGATTGGGTGAGGTGTGAAAATGAGAGGGGATGATATCAGGGGGTTGGGCTGATTTTAGGTGGGGACCCAAGATGTTCTGTGGGGAAGGGAGAAGGAACGAGTGAGAGAGGCCTCAGCACTCAGGCCCCAGTGATTTTCAGATGCGCTGCTCTGGGGCTCTGTGTTATTAAGGACTGGCGTGGGCTCCATAGGGTCTTGCACCTTCATATGATCTACCTTATAAATGGGCCATGACCGACGGCCCGCAAATGCGCAGTAGAGCACAGCTCTACTGCGCATGTGCGGGCGAGCACGTAGGTCTTAGGCAGCGTAAAAAAACATGGCGGCGGCGGGCAGCGGCCAGTAGCGAGGGAGGGAGGGACGGACTGAGTGGGAGGGACGGAGAGAGAGAGTGGGAGGGAGGGACTGAGTGGGACTCATTGTGCGGCAGCGGCGGGCGGCGGTAGCGGCAGCGGCCAGTAGCGAGGGAGGGACGGACTGAGTGGGAGGGAGGGACGAACTGAGTGGGAGGGAGGGAGAGAGAGAGTGGGAGGGAGGGACTGAGTGGGACTGAGGGAGAAAGAGGGAGAGAGTGGGACTGAGGGAGAGGAGGGAGGGAGTGGGACTGAGGGAGAGGAGGGAGGGAGTGGGACTGAGTGTGAGTGAGAGGGAGGGAGAGAGGGGGCGGGAGTGAGACTGAGTGGGAGGGAGGGACTGAGTGAGAGGAGAGGGAGGGTGGGGAGGAGTGGGTGAGTGGGAGGGAGGGAGGGGAGTGGGACTGAGTGAGAGTGAGTGGGACTGAGTGTGAGTGAGAGGGAGGGAGAGAGGGGGGAGGGAGTGAGTGAGACTGAGTGGGAGGGAGGGACTGAGTAGGTAGGGGGTGGTGAAGAGTGAGGGGAGAGAGAATGAGGGGGAGGTGAGAGACAGAGGGATGTAGCCCGTTTTAACGGGCCTAACGGCTTGTTTATATATAAACACCCTCTGACCTCCAGATAGAGCCTCTCTGACATAATCTAAGTGTTAAGAAGAGTAATAGCAGTAAATCTGACAGATTAAGGTGATACCCATTGTATTCTGACCTAAAAGAGGTTCATGGCTGCTAATGAATACATCAAAAACCCCAGCTGGAGACACTAGTGAGTAAAAATGTGCATGTGACTAACACATAACTCTTTCTTCCACAGCAGCACAATGTGGATTGCACCAGCATTATACCGAATGTGGATCTGCCTGTCCCATGAACTGCTACAATGTCTTTGACAAGGTCCGAACCTGTACAAGGCAGTGTATCTCTGGCTGCTTCTGTGATGAAGGATATGTGCTTAAAGATACTACATCTGGGGAGTGTGTGCCCGAAAATGAGTGCTAAGACCCATGTCCAGAGAACAGCGAGTATAAAACCTGTGGGAGTCCCTGTGAGCAGACAAACTGTAACGATGACCTGAATGACGAGTCACCTAGGATTTGTCCCGCGATGTGTGTTTCAGGCTGCTTCTGTAAGCCAGGGCACGTTTATCAGAATGGTACATCTGGCCCTTTGACTGCCCTCCAAAGGTTGATCATAGAAACCAATAAATGAAAGCTAACTGAGCAGCCATGGAGCCTGGAAGAGAGGTCCTCTAACACAACTCTGACCCTCAGCTCAAAGGAGACACCTCGACTCCCAACAACCTCGCTGCTCACCAGAGAAATAAAACACCATCATGCTATAAATCAGAAACCCTTTCCTTCAAGCATTAATACCTTTAGCTCTTTCTTGATTTCCTTTTTTTTCCTGTGGATCCAAACAGTGACAGATGGATGCCCTGACCCACAGATTCCTGCAGGAATTGTCCCATAATTTTCCTTCTTCCTGCAGAATGGGAGAACAAGCTCTCTGCTCCCCTCTTCCCATCCCACTGATACCGGCAGCCTCATTTCCTCTCCTCCTCCCTGCACAGGGACCCGTTACTCCCACCGACCTCTCTCCTACCATCGCTCTCTCACTGGTAGAGGCGGCACAGGCTGCCCCTGCTCTGAGCCTCCCCCGGTATTACACAGCTCTGCCTCCTCTGAAGTGTTTGCTGCCAGTGCCTGCTAATCTGACGAGAGCTTGACTGGCACAGTAAGCAAGGGCATAAGGAGCCAAAGGAGGCTCGGAATAGCAGCACCAGGGCAAGCGGCTAACGATGAGGGAGCGGGGAATGGCAAGGGACGGGGTGAGGAGAGAGATCAGTGTCTGCAGGGAAGAGGAAGACAGACATCAGAGGGAGGTGCACAGGGACCCCAGTGTTTACAAGAAACCCATGTATGTAAGATGTATGTAAGAGTGCCACAGAAAAGCAAGTTTGCTTACCGTAAACTGTGTTTCCATAGGTAGCAGGATGAATTAGCCATGCTGTCTGGGAAGCGTCATGATCCCGAGTAGGCAGAGTTTTTCCCAGCTGATCACAGAGTTTTCAACTCTGTGCATCTGCGCGGTCGTGTTCCCGTGCGGTTCCCTCACCTCTTCAGTTTCTTTGTAGCCAAGCGAAAGGTAAGTCAAGGAGGAATGTCTGTCTAGGGAGGAGGGAGGGAACGCATGGCTTATTCATCCTGCTATCTATGGAAACACTGTTTACGGTAAGCAAACTTGCTTTTTCCCATGGATAGCAGGGCTAAATTAGCCATGCTGTCTGGGAGTCCCAAGCTCCCGGGTTATGTCCATGTATATTCATTCTTTGGAGGTTTGGACATCAACCCCTGAAGTGGTAGACAGTCTCATGGTCTTTTTATTGATGATAAGACTGATGTGCCTAGTGCTGCATCAGAGGTCATTTGCTGTTGGAGGCAATAATGCGATGTGAAGGTATGAATGGACGACCATGTCGCCGCTTTGTAGATATCAATTAAGGGAACTTTGTCCAAGTGCGCAACTGATGCTGGGGTGGCGCGGATTTGGTGCGCCTGAGGCTTTGTGAGTAGTTTAATGGAACGTTTATTGTAGCAAAAAAGTATGCATTGTGATAACCAACTGGCTATAGTTCTTTTTGAGACTGGTTGTCCAGGATCATTTGGGTTAAAGGAAAGGAACAGTTGAGAAGACCTCGAAGTTGACCGAGTCCTTTTCTTATAGCAAGCTAATACTCTTTTACAATCCAATGTGTGTAAACGTTTTTCACGCTCGTTATTATACGGTTTTGGCATAAAAATAGATAGAGTTATAGTTTGATTAAGATGAAAAAATGTTACCATCTTAGGCAGAAAGGAAGGGTGAGGATGAAGAGTCACCTTGTCATGGTAGAATTCAAGATAAGGGGAATAGTGAACCAAGGCTTGTAGTTCACTGACCCTCCTTGCAGAAGTAATGGCAATGAGAAAAACTGTTTTCTATGTCATATATTTGATGTGGCTAGAGTCTATTGGCTCGAAAGGCGGAAGTATTAGTTGTTCCAGCACTACATTTAAATCCCATGGAATTGGGGGTTTAGTCACCAGTGGGCGAAGCCAGATCATTCCCTTCATGAATCTAGAAATCAACAGATGGTTAGACATTGGAAGGTTATTAAAGGGTTCATGAAAAGCTGCTATAGCACCGATATGAACTCGTACCGAAGTGGTGGCTAATCCTGCTTCGTAGAGTATGGGCAGATATTGTAGTAATTGAGTGGCAGTGGATGAAAAAGGGTTTATGTTCTTTGGAGTACACCAGTCCAAGTAGCGTGGCCACTTTCTTTTGTAGTTACGTCTGGATGACGGTTTACGTGATGCAATGAGAATATCCTCTAGTTGAGAAAATAAACCTAAGGGAGTTAGTATTTGCCTTTCAATCTCAACGCTGTGAGATGAAGTGATTGATTCATGGGGTGAAGTAATGAGCCCCCTTCCTGTGCCAGAAGATGTGGAAGGTTTTGTAGCGTTATCAGTGGATGAATGGAAAGTTTCACGAGATACACGTACCAGGGCTGCCTCGGCCACGCCGGGGCTATTAAAATCACGTCTGATACGTCCTGGATGCATTTCTGAATCGTTCGAGATATGAGTGGAATGGGTGGATAGGCGTACATCAAGCCTGGCGTCCATGGAATGAGAAAGGCATCTGGAGCAATCCTTTGATTGCTGGGATAAATTGAGCAAAAGGTTTGGACTTGTCTGCTTGCTTCCGTGGCAAAGAGGTCTATTCTGGGAAACCCCCACTGTTTGAAGATGTTTTGAGCCACCTCTGTATTTAAGGTCAATTCGTGTGGATGAAAAATCCGACTGAGACGATCTGCTGTTACATTGTTCAGACCTGGAAGATAAGTTGCTTGAATTGATACTTGGGCTTTGACTGTCCAATGTAGAATTCTTGTTGCTTCCTGGCATAGAGTCCAGGAACCGGACCCTCCTTCCTTGTTTATGTAAAACATGGCTACCTGGTTGTCTGTATATATCATGAGGCTTAATCCCTTTATCTGATCCGAGAACGTTTGAAGTGCCATCCAAATGGCCCTTAGTTCCAGGAGATTGATCTGGTATGTAGATTCCTGAGGGGTCCACTGACCTTGAGTTTTCAGTTTGCCCAGATATGCACCCCAACCCTTGTTGGAGGCATCCAAGGTCAGAGATATCTGGTGAGGTGGTAAATGGAATGGAGCTCCCGAGGCAAGGCTCTTGGGAAGGAGCCACCATCGAATGTCCTCTTTCATTGCGTTTGTAATTTGAATTCTGGTGCTGAGTGGCTGTATGAACTGAGACCACTGAGTCTTTAAACCCCATTGAAAGTGGCGCATGTGAAGTCTGGTGTGAGGAACTACATAGATCGCTGCTGCCATATGACCCAGAAGTTGGAGAACCTGGCGTGCAGATGTCCGATTTCTGTGAAGTAGGCTGTGTGCCAATGATTGTATGTTCTGCATCCTCTCTGGAGGAAGGTACGTTCTCTGTTCGACTGTGTTTATGAGAGCGCCTATGAACTGAAGTATCTGAGTAGGTTATAGGTGAGACTTCTCGAAATTGATAAGAAATCCCAACCTCTGAAGGCATTCGATCGTGCGTAATGTATGATCTCTCAGTGTAAACTGATCCGATGCTACTATCAACCAGTAGTCCAGATAAGGAAATATTTGGATCGAAAGTTTACTGAGGTGAGCCACCACCACTGCTAGACATTTGGTGAATACCCTTGGGGCTGAAGATAGGCCAAATGGGAGAACCTTGTATTGGTAATGTATATTCCAAATTTGGAAACAAAGGTAACGCCAAGAAGACGGGTGAATTGATATATGGGAATATGCATCCTTCAGGTCAATGGAACATAGCCAATCGTTGTGCTGAATCAGCGGTAGGATATTTTTGAGGGAAGTTATCTTGAATTTCTCTCTCTGTATGTGTTTGTTGCGTAGTCGGAGATCTAGAATGGGTCGTAGTCCCCCCCCGACTTTTTTGGAATGAGGAAATATTGGGAATAAAAACCTTGGTGATGAAGAGGGATGATCTGTATAGATTGTTGAGCCTGAAGGTTGTGCAATTCCACTGTGAGGGATGTGGAGTGGGATTGTATCATCCTCTTCAGAGGAATATGAGGAAGAGAAGGAGTAGATTGAAAATTTAGAGTAACCATTTTTGATAATGTTGAGTACCCACTGATCTGAAGTGAAGGATTCACAATTGTGGAGAAAAAATTGAAGGCATCCTCCTATGAATACCAGTAGTGGTGGTGGCTGTATTAATTTAAAAAAGAGGAGGAAGGTTTTTGTTGAGGGGGCCTGCGTTTGCTTTACTTGTCTTTGTTGTCTGGCACGACCCCTAGAACTCGGCGGAGCTGTATTTCTTGGAGGGACATACAGTTGAGGCCTGTACTGCGAATAAGGCCTATTGTACGGTCTGGAGTAATACCGGCGATGGTAAGGATAAAATCGATGTTGCGATTTTTTAGATTCTGCAGGAGTGGCGAGAGATAGTACAGCGGTGCTTTGTTCCTTCAAATGGGAGACTATGTCTCCAAATTTATCTCCAAAGAGATTGTCACCCATACATGGATGTCGGCTAACTTCTCATGGACATCAGTCCGAATTGCGCTGGCTCTGAGACAAGCCATACGTCTGGCCGCTATAGCCGAAGCAGATGCTCTTGCTGAAGATTCAAAAGATTCATAAATAGAGTACAGTAAATGCCTGAGTCCTTCTTCCATATCTAAGAAAGATTGGTGGGGTGTGTTGTCCTCCGAAAGACACAGTGGATGCATTTTTTGGAGTGATTCGAAAAGGTACTGCGTAGTGTAAAACTGATGATGCTGTATCCTGTTGGTGAGCCTGGAGGAGTGATAAATCTTTTTTTCCAAAATCTAGGCATTTATTCTCTCTGCTTGGTGGTGTATTTGAATGCAACTTATTACATTTTGCCTTGGATAAGGCTGATTCTACCACAATGGATTGGTGGGGAAGTTGGGCAGAGTCGTAAATTGATGAATTACGCATCTTGTATTTGATGTCAATTTTCCTTGAAGTAGCTGGTGATGAGAAAGGAGTTTTCCAAATTTTAAAGAGTAGATTTTCTAATACAGAATGAGGAGGAAGAGATTTGAATATTTTTAATATTCCAAGCATTTCAGCTCTGGGGTCAGGTATTCTTCCTGAAGAAGACTGCCTACTTTCTCAATAAATTTTGCATGTCAAGTCCTCTGGAGGAGAATACGGTTCAGGTAGGCCTTCCTGAGGGTCAGATGGCATTCCTGTTGAATAATTCAAAGAATGAATTGATTCCGGAGAACCTGGACTGATGGGTTGAGTTGGAGTATATTATTTGACCGGTTCTAGAGGTTCTACACCTGGAGGCGAGGCAGGAGAACCCTCTGGAGAATGCTGAGGTGGCAATTCTTTCTTTTTTCCAGTTCTTGGAAAAAAGAGCTGAGAATATCTGAGATTTCCGTCATAGTAGATGCTGCCAAAGTACCTTGTGGAGGAATGTGAAATTTTTGCTTTGGGGATTTTGTTGGAATTGCCGCAAGCAAAATGTCCTCAGGTGCTTTTCCCTTGTGTTGACCTTGAGGAGGTATAATCGGTGAAGGGCAAATACGTTTTGTTAATAGCATTTGCAAGGAAGGAGAACATCTCTTCTCTCTAGAAACCGATGAGAGACTGGCCAAAGAACTGCCACTAGGAGAACAGCCTGATGATAAAGATTCAGATGCCGAGAAGCCTTCAATGTCTACAACAGAAGTTAAGGATATTCTTGATGAGCTTCTAGATCTTATTATTTGTTTTGCAGAAGCTATATGATGTAACTTATGGCGGTGTTTGCCCGATACACTTCGCTCTGGTGATTGGAGGTGCATTGTTTTAGCTCCATGTGCTCTAGGAGTGTCGAGGATTAACCTATGCTCCGTAGGTGTGACGTGCGATAGGCTTTGCGCCGTAGCTGCTCCATGTGACTTAGTTGCTCCGTGCGCCGTATGACACGTCGAGGATGCGTCGTCGTGGCGTTGCGCCGTAGACGCGCTGTATCCATGTTTCGTACGTGCTTCGTCTCGTTTTGAAGCGTCGTGTTGTCTTTTTGATGACGCTGACAGCGCAGGCTCCGAAAACGTACCCGCCAGTACTTTGCATTGAAGTTCCTCTGCCGGATCCCTAGCTCTCGAACGAGGCCTTGAGGGTGTGTGAGACCCTGGCCTGTAACGTTTCGCGGGTTTTTCGAGTCCTGTTGGTCCCAGTGAGGACGCCCGCTTCGGATGGGCCTTACCCGACTTCACCGGTCCCGGCGAAGAATGGACGGAGGATGGTGGGGCCGAAGTGCCCAAGCGGAGCCTCTCCATCTTCAAGGCCCGGTGTCGCTGGGCCTGCGGAGACATCCTGCCGCAGTCCCGGCACGATTTTTGATCGTGGTCCGGGCCTAGATAGATGTAGCAATAATTATGTCCATCCGTGATAGACATAATTTTGCCACATTGACAATATTTGAAACCAGATGGCTTTGGAGCCATCTGGGATGAGAATTCTTGAAAAAAAAACACGAAAAAATAGACAGAATAAATCCAGTCAAGTAAATTTGTTAGGAGAAAAAACTCCGCGTGCGAACGGCTCACGGAAAAAAAGAAACTGAAGAGGTGAGGGAACCATGCTGGAACACAGTTGAAAACTCTGTGATCAGCTAAGAGAAACTCCGCCTACTCGGGATTGCGACACTTCCCAGACAGCATGGCTAATTCAGCCCTGCTATCAACGGGAAATCTTAAAAGCCTTGCAGCAGAATCCACCCCTGAAACACCACAGAAACCTGGGGGCCTTCCTGCAGAACCATTCACCTAACGTGCAGTACTGAGGCACCACCAGCAGAGGGCAGCAGGACCCAACTCATTTCCTAATTATGACTGCAGAATGAAGGACATTTAATGATCCCATAATCACAAAGTTCATGATTCATATCTCTAAATATTCACAGAACATTACTGTGATAAAAAGCCTTAGCAAGCTTAGCCTAACCAATACCTTGCCACATATACATAAATCCTATTTCAACTCACCACCAACTGAATCACAACTGCTGCTCCTCCCGGTCACTGGCTCTCTGTCCATTGGCCATAGCAATGGCTGCCCGGGTTAGGGAGGTCAGCACTGGGCTCTGGTTCTGTGGGTGACAGAGCAGCACATGAGTTACCCCAGCTGCAGCTTCCAGTCCTGGATGAGGTCGGATGCGGTGTCTGTAAGAGAACCAATGGGGTCACTGGGATATTTCATAGATGTTGATTTGGAAAAAGGGATAACAGATTGAGCAGGCAAAGATCAGAACACAGCACCTGCAGTATGAGAGATCACCTCTCAGATTCTCTCCTGTACCTCTGCATCATGAAGCATCATTGTGTCACTGAGCCTCTTGTATTGAGGTAGAAATGATTAACTATAGAGCACATGAAATCATCCATCCAAAATAAAATCAACATTAAGCAGCGTCAAAGTGTCCTAGGAAGCCTGGTTTATTTTCCTGCTTTCTCTATCTGCCCTGAGCAGGATTTGTCTTGTATTTCTGCATAAACTGATCCACTGAAGCACAGTGCATTAATCACATGATCACTGATCTGAGGAAGGGAGCAGCGCTCTCAGAAGGTAAATCTCAGATGCATGGAGTTACTATTTTTATTATACTATCACCTGGTGACCCCGTCACATACATTCAAAGGTGATCCTGGAAGGGACAGAGCTCCCCTTCCCTGCCAAAAGGTAAATCACAGATGCATGGAGTTACTATTTTTATTATACTATCACCTAGTGACCCCGTCACATACATTCAAAGGTGATCCTGTAAGGGACAGAGCTCCCCTTCCCTGCCCAAAAGGTAAATCTCAGATGCATGGAGTTACTATTTTTATTATACTATCACCTGGTGACCCCGTCACATACATTCAAAGGTGACCCTGTAAGGGACAGAGCTCCCCTTCCCTGCCCAAAAGGTAAATCACAGATGCATGGAGTTACTATTTTTATTATACTATCACCTAGTGACCCCGTCACATACATTCAAAGGTGATCCTGTAAGGCAGAGCTTTCCAAACTTTTCATGTTGGTGACACACTTTTTAGACAAACATAATTTCGGGACACAGTAATTAGTCTACAAGCAAACCAGAGGTTAAAGGTTAAATGAATGAAATGTATTTCGACAATTTATGTATGTTTCCTTAAATATATACATAATAAAATGTTTCACGACACAACCTATCTTGTGAAAACCTTTCATTTATATTAAAAATATATAATATTCCAAGATTAATGTTATTGTTCTAATTTATGAATAACAATAATAAAACAACGTTATTGTGTTATTCAATTTACCTCTATAATGAGATATATGAGCTTGATGGGATGAACACAGCTTTTGAATATTTGGGGTTAATAAGAAAGTCCAAAGGGTCTTCTGCATAATTTTAAAAAGCTGGCCAGTTTCACACTATAAAATTATTTGATAGCCTCATTCAACTAATTCTATATGGCTATGAGAGTGAAGTCTGGAATATATAGGAAGGGACAGAATGTCAATATAAATCCTGCGCCTCCAGTTCTGTAACTCTGTGCATCCACTGAAATTCCCCCAAACAAAGGAGCTTGGATGTTTCCCTTACAGTTCATCATAGTAAAAGATATTTTCAAATTCTGGTGTCACCTCACAGTAACAGCAGCACAAACACCTTCCTCTGCCAGGCACATTGTGAACTAAAATAAAACCTCGCAAAAGAGACACTCAAAATCTATACTGCAGTCCCATCATAACATAACAGTAATAACACCAAGGACTCAAACAACAATAACCCTACCTGTGAAAAAGCAAGGGTAAATATTACACTGGGTCCTAGAATACCAATACACCACCTACTGAGGAAACAAAACAAACCAGATTGCTATAGATCCCTATGCTAGCAGAATCTCTCATCATGGTCACACACACAGAGCAGAGACAGACCCTCACCAAATACAGAATAAAGGAGCACAAATTAGACAAAAACTGAAATGGAAACTCCAAGAAGCCAGACTCTGTGTATTAACAATGGAAAAACAGAACCACCATTCCTCATAAAACAAACAAAATCAAGAAACATAAAGCATCAGTTATAATAGTAAAACCATACTAATAAAAGAATATTTTAAAACTACTGATAAATAGAATTTCTATTAATTAAAATCATATACATTTTTTACAATTTCCCAGAGGTTATCCTCTCTCACACAGACTCACATGTCCATTCTCTCTCACACATACACTGTCACATACATACACATTCATGCTCTTATACCCACCATAACCTCTCGCTCTCACAGACACTGACACACTCTCAGGCTCTAAGACACTCTCTCCCCCTCCACACACACCCCCCAAACTCTTACTCCCCTGGATTTTCTCATACACACTCTCTCTGGCTCCCTCACATACACACAAACACACAGACCCAGGCAAGTTCCCAATCATTCTCACACAAACACACACACCCAGGCAAGCTCCCAGTCATTCTCACACACTAAAACTGACCCCCAGGCAGGCTCCCATTCATTTTCACACCACTCCCTCACCATCCCCAGGGCAGGCACCCATCCATTCACACACATACACCCCCAGGCAGGCACCCATTCATACACATGCACACTAAAGGCAGACCCCCTCTCTTTCTTTTGCCAGCAACCTCAGAGCCTCTCTCATTCCTCTGCTGCCACTGTCACTGATGCCGCATGGCTATTGGGGAGGCGCTGATTGCTGCTATTGGCACTGAAGCCCATTCTGCTGCCAGCTCTGTGCAGGCCCCGTGGGCTTCCACTTCCTCCATGTTGATCTCGTACATTGTGAGATCCGCATAGAGAAAGTGCTACTCTTGACATTAACAAAGATTACATGTGCCAATCAGTAAAAAGTAATTTCTTTCTTTTTTTTTTTTTTACCTTTGCTGTCTGATCTTAGTTTTCTAATTGGTTGGTCCCAGGCTTTTTTGTTCCACCTCCCCTTTCTTATTTTTTTGCCAATTCATTTCATATTGTCTTTTTTTCTATTTCTTTTCTCTCCACCTGTCTTCTTCCCTTAAACATACAGTCAGGTTCTCATTCTCACATGCTTTCTCTCTCTCTCACACACACACAGGCTCTCACTCTCACATGCTCTCTCTCTCATACAATCATTCATACACACTCTCTCTCTTGCACATGCTGTCTGACTCTCACACACCCAGGCTCTCTCTCACTCCCACATGCTGTCTTGCTCATGCACAGGCTCTCACTGTCACATGCTGTCTCTCTCTCACACACAGGCTCTCACATGCTGTCTCTGCAAACATTGAGATCCTCACTCCCACACCCAATCTCTCAACTCACACAGGCACCCAATCTCTCAATTCAGCTAATACACGCACCCAATCTCTCAACTCAGCTCATACACGCACTCTACGGGCTCTCAGCCTCTCTCTTACCTCTGGGCCTCCTCTTCACGGGTCGCTGCAGGATCGGCTCTGCAGCGGCCCTGATCTTCTCGGGCCGATCCGATCCGCGGTGGGGGCCCTGCTACCGGGCCTCTTCTCGCCCGCTGCAACAACACGGCTCCTCTTCTGCACACGGCTGCTTCATCTCCTTCCTGCCCGTGCGGCTCCAGCAACATTTTTCTTCCGGGGCCGCGTGGGCAGGAAGGAAGCGGAGCACCTGCACGTTTAGACGTGCCCTTTTTCTTCGGGCCGTGGTGACGTGAACTCACCAAGGCCTTACCGATCTTCCGGCTGTGTGTCTGCGGCACACAGCACAACGATTCTTCGCTGCTCAGCCGCCAGTGGGATGAGCTCCACCGGCGGCCGCATTGGCTCCCACTTGCCGGTGTGTCACGTGCACCGGGTTTGCGCGACACACCAAAGTGTCGCGACACACACTTTGGAAAGCTCTGCCCTAGGGACTTACATAAGGGAGGAGGGCTCACCTTTCCCAGAATCCCACCCCTTGACAGAGAACTGGAAAAAAAAAGGGATAACCCAAACGGACAATGCATCTCCCAGAGGATGGGAAGGGGAGCCGAGAAGGATATGGTGAAAGGAAATGCAAATCCTGGCAGGAATGATTTTTTTGTACATTGTAATTCCACTTGGCAGTAAAGTTGTTCTTATTAATTACACAATAACATCGCAATTTAAAAAGAGCATATTTTCTTTCAGGAATGCCTCCAACTCTAGTAGAAGAAAGGATATAAAATGCTTTTCAAAAGTGTAGCAAGTTACCAAAGAAATGGAAGCCTTGTAATAGATTTTTCTGATTACTTTATAGGATATTTCATAGCAGTCAAGCATACAATTAAATTACAAATTAAACTGATTACTAATGGAAGAGAATAAACGCATATGTCTCCCTCACAAGACTTCTCTGGAGGGCAGTTTTAAAGGGATTTGCCACCTAACAAAAAGGCATTATCTAGGTAAATCCTCCAGCGGGAAAAAGTTTGTGGTGTGGGATACTAAGTTGTCTATCCTCTTCCGAACGATGTAGATGTGACTCCGCTCTTTGTCAAAGCATGCATCCAGAAACTCCAGCAACTGGATGTGTAAAAGATTGCTCTTCGCATAGTTCACTACCCACCCTGGGTGTTCCTTCAAGCCTATTACTGTAGCAGTGACCTGACTGCTTTTTTGGGGGGTCCTGGCTCAGATGAGATCATCATCCAGGTAAGGATGGACTAAAATGCCTTGCTTGCACAAAGCTGCTGCCACCACCACCACCACCTTGGTGAAGGTCCTTGGCGCGGTTGCAATGCCAAAGGGTAAAGCCTGAAACTGGAAGTGTCTGCCCAAGATGCAGAAATATAGTAGCCTCTAGGTGGACTTCCTTATTGGAATATAAAAATATGCTTTGGCTAGATCCAGGGAGGTCAAGAAATGTTATTTACTTTGTAGTATCCAAGAAGGATGGCTCCTTCTGCCTGTTACTAGACCTCAACTGGGTAAACAAGTGCCTCAGAGATCCACACTTGCAGATGGAGATGCTACAGTCAGTCGTAACATTAGTAAGAAAAGGGGAGATGTCCCCCTGCCTTGTTCTTGTGTTAGAACCAGGGTCACTGCCTGAAGGGCTTGCAATTTGGCTAGGGTGGTCTCTTTTGCTACCTTCTTTTCCAGGGAGGAGCATGGAGAAACCATGAACGACTGTGGCACCAGTCTTACTGATTTGGATGCATAGCCCATCCAAATGACCTCCAGGACCCAGTGGTCTGATGGGATGTGGGTCCATTGCGAGTAAAGCTCTCATAGGTGGCCTCCTATGGGCATTATACTCGGAGGGACGCTTTGAATGTCACTGCCCCTCAGAAGTCCCTGAGCCGCTGACACCTCAGGTGCCTGGCACTATGCCTTGGTGTGTCTTCAGGAAGCCTTTGCAGCTTCATCTCTTTTGCCTTACAAGCTTTCTGCATCACAGATTCAACCACGACTGATTGGTGTGGAAGTTGGACTGCAGTATGAAAGGCAGAATCTTTCATCCGGTATTTAATGTCTACCTTCCGAGATGTTGGAGGGGTGGATAAGGGAGTGTCCCATGCGTTTTCCATTAAGGTTGTTAAAACCTCTCCCCCCTCCGGAGGGGAAGGTTGTGGAGGTAAGTCTGGCGGATCAGATGGGTAACCAGTTGGAGTTTGAGGTAGTATTAAAATGTCCTCTGATACTGGTAACTGAAGGTGGGAGGCTTTTTAGCACCATACTAGCTTATGCTGGATCTTCCGGAACAGATGATGGTTGTTGTGGAAGACCTGTGGGTGTTACTGTCGATGTTGCGACCGATTGTAAAAATTGATTAATGGTAGTGATTTGAGATATTGCTCGTGTTGCTAATGCCGACGTAGATGGCTGTGGAGATGGTGCAGGCATTAACTGTGGTTGTGAGGGCAAAACATTTCCTGGAATCTGTGTACCGATGGCCGATACAGAAGCAGAAGACGATGTTCCAGGTGATAGAGATGTGTCCAAGAGGTGTACTGGTGATAACTCGCCCTCGGATTTTACTGGCAAGGGTGTTGAAACTTGTTTCTTCCCTTTATGACCAGAATGGTGCTTCTTTGGTAATTTAAGGAGTCGGCTGCATTGGGGGAACCCCCGGTGCGTCGATAGAAGTGGGTTGCGTCGCAATGTCCTCTCTGCGTCAATGTCAAATGCGTCGATGGTGCGCCAGATTGATGCTTCAATATGGCATCTGTTCTATCTGCAGAGCGTAGATGCATCGATGTAGTGGAATGTGTCAGTGAAGCACACAGCCGCGATACCACAGACGCATCCCCCGCACCTTGAACTAATTCTCAGCTAGCGGTCAAAGGACGGTGTCCTGACCTGGGTGGGGGGGGAGGGGGTGTTCAACTGAAGAAGCTCTCCTCGATGATGGGTCCTTCTGTCTTTGCTTAGGACCTGGAGAGGAGCGAACAGAGGCTTCAGAAATAGCATAAGAGCCTGAAGCTCTGGACTGCAAGTCTTGGATCTTTGCAGCTCGCTATCTTTGTGCTCGTGGGGACATGCGTCCTCAGTCCACACAGTTCTTTTGATCATTTTGAGGTTCAAGACATGACGTCGTCTGTGGCAGACAACTTTGCCACACGAGCAAAATTTAAAACCTGGTCGAGGCATAGCTCAGCAGATATCAGCTATGTTAAAACTGCTGCTTTTCTGATCTTTTCTTTTAACTTTTGTCAAACTTTTTCCTCACAATTTCAGTTTCTCTCAGGAGGAGCTCCGCGAGACTAATGGTTGCGCGGAAAAAAACTGACAGAGGAGCCTGAGGCAATACTGGCAACCTGCAGGAGGGAGCTCCTAGCTGAAAGATTTTATTAGACTTAGAGAGAGCTCCACCACCTAGTGGCATGGAAGACGTACCCAGACAGCATGGCTAATTCAGATGCTTATCTAAGTGAAAATAGTTATAAATAAGTTTATGGCCCCATCAGAGTGCAGCCCACTCCCAGGATGTTACAGGAGAATTTTTGGAAAGGGCAGGAACAGGAGTTTCTGGTGATGCTGCTTTTATAGACAGGAAATGTTTCATCACTTTTAATGTAATGGCACCTAGACTTCCATTTAGTGAAAAACAGAGTTCTGTCTTCCCTTCAATATATTTTTCTTTTTTAATGTGGAGAGTTCAGAATTACGACACCTCTGCTTAATGACGTAACAAGTTGAGCACGATATAGGGATGTTTGTTTTATTTCCAGGAGCTATTCCAGTGAACAGAGGACTCCAGTCATTTCTAATGGAGTTTTAACAAATGAGTTATTTTCCCTCATAAGTTCCCTCAGTGATTCTTTTGCTTAAGAAGGACTCTGAATTTTTTTTTTGTTTTTTTTTAAAGACACAAAAAATGTTATTTCACAGATCTTCTAAATAGCAGATAAGTGGATAAGGGAAAACTAGAAGCAGCAGGGGAAGGGGAGTTGGGTGGGAATTTTTTTGTAAAAGTTTTAGGCTGGTTATGAAGAACGAAAAAGAACAGATGGTTTGTTCTATTTCAAATTTCTTTACTGTGTATTGGCCATGCCACTTTAACATATATATATATTTATCTTAAAGTTGGCTGGATAAGTTTATCCAGCCAACTTTAGGAATGGTCTTTTTTTCTTCTTCTAGAAACAATTAAAGGAACACAATCCCCTAAATTGCTAAACTTAAAAATCCTGACTCTTTTTTTTTTTTTTAAATCAGAAGAGGCTGTGGGTTTTGCACCTCCGCCATCTGCTGGAGACAGAAAGACTGAGGGACTGGGGGTGGCACCTTGGCATATAGGCCAGGGACTGGGGGGGGGGGCACCTTTGTATATAGGGCAGGGACTGGGGGGGGGGGGCACCTTGATATATAGGCCAGGGACTGGGGGGAGGGGCACCTTGGTATATAGGCCAGGGACTGGGGGGGGAGGGGCACCTTGGTATATAGGCCAGGGACTGGGGGGGGAGGGGCACCTTGGTATATAGGCCAGGGACTGGGGGGGGGGGGGGCACCTTGGTATATAGGCCAGGGACTGGGGGGGGGAGGGGCACCTTGGTATATAGGCCAGGGACTGGGGGGGGGGGGGGGCACCTTGGTATATAGGCCAGGGACTGGGGGGGGGGAGGGGCACCTTGGTATATAGGCCAGGGACTGGGGGGGGGGGGGGGGCACCTTGGTATATAGGCCAGGGACTGGGGGGGGGAGGGGCACCTTGGTATATAGGCCAGGGACTGGGGGGGGAGGAGCACCTTGGTATATAGGCCAGGGACTGGGGGGGAGGGGCACCTTGGTATATAGGGCAGGGACTGGGGGGGAGGGGCACCTTGGTATTATAGGGCAGGGACTGGGGGGGAGGGGCACCTTGGTATATAGGGCAGGGACTGGGGGGGAGGGGCACCTTGGTATATAGGGCAGGGACTGGGGGGGGGCAGCTTGGTATATAGGGCAGGGACTGGGGGGGGGCTCCTTGGTATTATAGGGCAGGGACTGGGGGGGCTCCTTGGTATTATAGGGCAGGGCTGTTTTGAAAAGCTTCTCTGTCTCCGTCTGCCGAAGGGAAGACAAACCCCAGGTCTCTGCATCTTAGGAAGGGAAGAGCTGCTGCCGCCGCGCGGGGTCAGAGCCGGGCTCCCCGCTCCCAGGAGCCGGGACGGGGGGCAGGTCCCATGCACTTCGCCCCCCAGGCAGGCGGGGGCTTTCCTCGAGCTCTGCCCGCTTAATAACCGCGGAGGAACTTTTCCTCCATGAAGGCGCGCAAGACGGGTTTAGGCCGCCGTCAGCGCATTCCCCCGCCATAAATTCCCACAACTTAATAAGGGGAAAAAAAGAATATTTTCTACCGTTTCTTTTTCAGGGGCTGCTCCGTAACTTCATGACGCGACCTCTCTGAGCGAGTAAAACTCCCGCCTGACATTCACCCGCTCCCCTCCATTCCTTAACGTTACCCCCCAGCCGAGGAGGCCTTCAGCCGCTCCTCCCCCTTTACCATTCCGGTCGCCTCTTCCATTCCCCGCTCTATCCCCGGTCCCGAGGGCAGTTCTAGCCATCCCCCCCTCTATAAAAGGCAGAGAAAGAGCGGGGCAGGGCGGGCTGAGGAGGGAGAACGAGCGAGAGCTTTACCTCAGCAGCGAGGGAGGCGGCTCCGGGGGCGCGCGCTGCCGTTTCACTTTCACTTTCACTTTCACAGCGTCCACGTCTCCAACCGCCGCGCGCAACGGCACGAGCCGGGGAGACATTAATAAACATGAGCGCACACGTCCCATTGGTTCCCCTCACACCTGTAACCCTCAGTCATTCCCGATACACCCCATCTCGAATTCCCATAGGTGCCTCACACCCCTGCCTCTCGTCCTCATTGGCTGGTTTCTGAGTCAGTCTATGAGGAGCTCTGTTAATGGCTGCCACTAAACTGTCAGAGTTCAGACGCATCTAGGATCCTATTGGCCAGCTGGCCTCCTGTATTTCCCAGTGGAATGACTCCATTCACCCCATTATGGTAGAACATAGTGAAAGGCAGCTTCTGATTGGCTGATTCACTCCAGGAGCTTCCCGTAACACACAACCTTATTGGCTCCCCTGTGTCCTGACTAATGTTCGGGCTTTAGCTCTGCAGGGACTTTTTCTTCTCAGCAGATGGTGGAAGGACACCACTGGTTGAGGACAGTCTTTAACGTATTCATGCGTTCATCTTTATATTTCCTTTCCATTCAATCCCACTACAGGCAGTTACAATGCTCTGTGCCTCAGTCATTGCCTGCTCCCCGGTGCAGGGGGGGGGGGGGGGGGCAGAAACTGAGCCGTGCAGCAGGAGCAGGGAAGCCTGCAGGGGCAGCAGATTCACAGCTGGGAGGGAAGAGGGGGAGGGGAGGAGGAGGATTCAGGGCAGGGAATGGAGGGGCAGTGCCAGTGATGGAGGTAATGGCAGAGGGAGGAGCACTGATGGCTGCAGGGGCAGCAGATTCACAGCTGAGAGAGGAGGATTCAGGGCAGGGAATGGAGGGGCAGTGCCAGTGATGGAGGAAATGGCAGAGGGAGGAGCACTGATGGCTGCAGGGGCAGCAGATTCACAGCTGGGAGGGAAGAGGGGGAGAGGAGGAGGAGGATTCAGGGCAGGGAATGGAGGGACAGTGATGGAGGAAATGGCAGAGGGAGGAGCACTGATGGCTCCAGGGGCAGCAGATTCACAGCTGGAAGGGAAGAGGACTAGGGATAGAGGGGAGGAGGATTAAGGGCAGGGAATGGAGGGGCAGTGGCAGTGATGGAGGAAGTGGCAGAGGCAGCCGCTTCACAGCAGGGCAGGCGGGGAGTAGAGGGCATTGCCGGGGATGTTAAAGGTGCAATCAGTGAATCTTTCCGGCAGGGGGCACCGTGGGGCAGTTCTGCTGCTAAGTGTAGGAGCCATGAGGTGTAAATGCTGCGCCGCTGGTGATGTCATCTTTTGGCGCCGCAGCCAGGATCCCAGCATGGATGGCAGAGGCGCGGGCGGCTTAGAGGCAAAGGGAGCAGCGGGAGTGAAACCGTCTCTAAAAGTCAGAAAGGAGGCCCAGACAACTGATCCGTAAAGATAGACTTTTATTGCCAGCAAGATGCAGCTAAGACAAAGGCTCAGTACAACTGCATGCCCCTCCCCTTCAGGAGCTGGCTCTTATACATTCTACATTTCTTATCTTGTACACATGCGTTCTACGCCTTGCTGAGCAAGCATATCCCGGCTGAAGGGGCTACTGACCCCCTCCCTAGACACCCTGGAACTTTCGTGAAACTTCTCCCATGTTCTGCAGGAGAGGCTGCTGGGACTTGCAGTTCTGGAAAGGAATTTGCGAGTCTGCAGCAATACAGCCCTTCACATAATACCATTTCGAGACCACTTCAGCACTTGAGATAGAAAACATACTTAAAAAAATGAAACCGTCATCTCATCCCTTAGACACAATTCCTACTAACCTTCTCATCGCAATAAGAAACTCCATATCAAAACCAATTGCAGACATCATTAACTGCTCTCTCTCCCAGGGTCTAGTTCCTGACCAACTTAAATTAGCCATTCTCAAACCTCTACTTAAAAAACCTAACCTTCCAACCACAGATCCAGCTAACTTCCGCCCAATAGCTAATCTGCCATTGATCGCCAAAATTATGGAAAAGATAGTCAATAAACAACTATCTGAATATTTGGAAGAAAACAACATTCTTGTATCTTCCCAGTATGGCTTTCGGAAATCGTTAAGCACTGAATCTCTCCTTATCTCTCTTACCGATTCTATTCTATCTAATATGGACAAAAAACAACCACATCTTTTGATACTACTAGATCTCTCTGCAGCCTTTGACACTGTCAACCATTCATCTCTATTAAAATGTCTGGCAGATATAGGCATTAAAGGAACAGTCTTCAGCTGGTTCAAATCCTTCCTAGCAAATAGACAATTCAAAGTAAAGATTAACAACAAAGAATCACAACCGATCCCTTCCAACCGGGGGGGTCCCTCAGGGTTCCTCCCTTTCCCCTACCCTCTTCAACATTTACCTCTTACCTCTATGTCATCTACTTACTAAACTAAACCTAACTCACTATCTCTACGCGGATGACATCCAGATACTCATCCCAATCTCAGAATCCTTACAAAAAACCTTGGCTCACTGGAACAATTGTTTGCAACAGATCAATCATCTTCTCTCCAGCCTTTGCCTCATTCTTAACAACAACAAAACTGAGATCCTAATCATCAATCAAAACATCAACATCAAACTTCTAAACCCAGCTGACCTACTCAACTCATCCACTCCCATATTAAATCACTCACCACATGTTCGAGATCTAGGTATCATGCTAGACAATCAGCTCAATTTTAAAAAATTCATAAGCACAACCACCAAAGACTGTTTTTATAAGTTACAAGTCTTAAAAAAATTGAAGCCTCTTCTTTATTTCAACGATTTTCGGATGGTCCTACAAGCCATTATTCTATCAAAAGTCGACTATTGCAATTCGCTTCTCTTTGGCCTTCCATATTCATCCATCAAACCCCTCCAAATGCTACAGAACTCTGCAGCCAGAATCCTTACCAATACGAATAAAAGAGATCACATCACCCCCATTCTCAAGCTCCTCCACTGGCTGCCTATAAAGCAAAGGATCCTATATAAAGTACTCACCGTAATTCATAAATCCATTCACAATATCTCTCCTCTTCAATTATGTAACCAACTACGCCCTCACTCCTCCTCTAGACCCATCAGAGGAGCATATAAAGGCACACTCTATGTACCTTCAACAAAATCCTCGCATCATAAACGTGCCATATCTACAGCAGGCCCCATTCAATGGAATGCGCTCCCACCAGACATTCGGCTTGAGTTCTGCCACTCTTCATTCAAAAAAAAACTTAAAACCTGGCTCTTTAGCCAAGCTTTTCCAGGACCATGATCATCATTTTTTCCCCTCCAACCAGCAAGAACATATCTTCTTCACAAACCCCCATTTTCCATACCACTACCTACTTCGGTATCTAATCTCTTGTTGCAGGACACTTGAGACGTTCTCACTTATACGTTATAATTTTTATGCTCAATAAGACCTGTCAACTTAATTGTTTAAGTCTTTTTTTTTTTTTTCTCCTTTATCTTTTGGTCATCAATGTTACAACGTTATCATTAAATTTTGAACTTATGTACACTGTTCCAAGTTTCATAACCTTGTTCTATGTAATGCCTTTTGGCAATTTTCATGTTCTGTTTCAATGTAAACCGATGTGATCTTTATTTCATATAGGAACACCGGTATATAAAAATCTAAAAATAAATAAATAAATAATACATCCATTGTTCTAATCTAAGTTACAGCAGTGAAAGCTTATCAGAGAATAAGAACAGCAAAGCCAAGAAATGAAAACGTGCAATGTGCTGACAGAGAGTTTCTCAATGTCCTAACTACAGCTGTATTGCAGACTGTAAGTAAACCCGTCATGAAGCAGGGAATTCTGGTACATGAAGTCCTGTTTGGCAGGAGTTTCAGGTTGTCCTTTGTCAGGTTGAAGCCTTCAGACCCCTTTATCAAGTCCTTGCTAACTAAACGAGCTAGCAAAATAGAAGATGTTATATACCCGGATGGCATGACGACAGTATGGGGGAACGCCCCCGAGGTTCGCGCCAAGGGTTGCATAAAGACGTGGGTGACGCGCACGCACCCTAGTAGGCCCTTGGGAGGAGCATGGCAGGAAGCAGCACCATAGCCGTTCCGGGGATGCCGGAGTGGTCGGCTTGTAGATGCAGTGGTAGCCATTTTTCCTAAGGGAGCGGGAGGAGCCTTGAACAAGGTGAGACAAACGGGGCGAAGCCGTCTAACACTGACGGACGCAACAGTACCCCCTTTCAAAGGGCGTCCTCCAGACTGTTTCCTACCTGGTCTTGGTTTCTGAGGATGCATTCTGTGGAAATCTTGTAGCATCTCTTTATCCATGATATTAGCCAATAGAGTCCAAGAATTTTCTTCAGGTCCATAACCCTCCCATGACAGGAGATATTCCCATGCTCTGCCTTTTCTTCGTACATCAAGGACTGCATCTACCTTGTACTCAATGTCATCTTCTGCATCTATTGGTGTAGGTTCAGGTGTCTTGTTGGAGAACTCACTAAGGATCAAAGGCTTCAATGGTGAGACGTGGAACGCATTATGAATCTTCAATGTGGGTGGTAGCTTCAGACTGTAGGTGAGATTGCCTAGTTGTCGGAGAATGGGAAAAGGTCCAATGAAGCGTGGAGCGAAGCGAGCTGAAGGTATTTTAAGTCTTAAGTGCGTAGTGGATAGCCAGACTTTGTCACCAGGCTGAAACTCTGGAGCCTTGCAGTGGTGAGCATCGTATCCTTTCTTAGCTCGCAATCCTGCTCTGAGAAGCATCTCTTTTGTCTGAGTCCAGAGTTGATGAATGTCTTTGGCAGTAGATTGAGCTGCTGGGGACGATACGGACAGTGGAAGTGGCAGTGGTAGTCGTCTGTAAACCACTTCGAATGGTGTTGATCCAGTGGATGTTGCTGGATGAGAGTTGATGGCGAATTCAGCCCAGGGCTACAGCTCTGCCCAATCTTTCTGGTGAGTGTTCACGTAGGCACGGATGAATTGCTTGAGTGTCCTGTTCATCCTCTGTTTGCCCATTCGATTGTGGATGGTATGCGGAGGTGAAGTCGAGAGATACGTCAAACTTCTTGCATAATGCCTTCCAGAATTTAGCTGTGAACTGGACTCCGCGATCGGAGACTATGTGCACTTTGATTAAAATGGTTTATTCCTTTTTATTTAATTTTTATGACAATTTGTATTCTGGACTATTGAAAAGTGTTTGAAGTGTTTGAAATACAATTAATTGATACAAAACTGATTATTATATATTTGTTTGTGGTATGTTCAAATTTATATAACACTTTTGTAAAGCCAATTTTTTTATTTTGTAAAGTGTGTACTTAAGATAATTATGACTTTATTCAGTAAATTCAATATTTAGTTATTCTGATCCAACATTACATTCTTTACTTGATGTTACTCCCTTATTTGAAAAAGAAAATCAAATAGTCGATGATGTTCAGCGGTCAGAGATTGTTCACTCACAAAAGAGGTTTGCTCACTCCGATCTTCATGCTTCTACTTTAATTGAATGCCTATGGGTTAAACATATTCCTTGATGGCTACGTATTCATAAAGAAGCTCTTTATTTTGTAGACAATTCTTCATTTGTTGAGAAATGGAATTCCACATTCAGCTAGTGTGGTACGAATCTGATGATTGTAATAGTGGACACCACACAATTGCTAGCCAAAGATATTCAGATTGAAATAGATTCTAAATGGGACATTTTGAAACATAATATGCAAATTGATCGGTTTGATGGTAATATGATAGAACTGTCTGTGACCATGGATAAAATGAAAGAAGAGCTGAAGCTTACCAAATTGAAAAAATTCAAACTTGACGAGCATGATTCCGGTATATTGACGGGTTTGTTCACCCATGGCATGATACTAGACAGTGGGCCGAAGCTTAAAAGGAAGGTCACTTTTGTGTCCTCTTCTGAGGTTTCGTCAGGAGAAGAAAATGATCATAGATCATTTGAAACAAAATTCAAGTCATAACCATAATCAGGGTGTTGGTGTTGGACTTGGGGTTAATCGATCATGTGCTACATGGGTTTTTCGGTCACACAGTCCAGTTCGACTGCACGAATGAAACGGGGCCAAAACCTCAGGAGCCTTAGGAGTTAACGTATCATAGTGAGCACTGATGATGATAAAGGAGCATGATAAAGAAGTCTTTCTTTTGTTCCAATACCATTCTATAATGTCTTTGAAACATTTATTTATATTCAAAGCTTTTTCAGGCTTTTGTGACTTCAGGTTTGCTTTCCAGATCATGAGAATAATCAATGTGATATATCAATAGTGAAGAATCCTTCTGTATGGATGCCTCCAGGTCCTTTTCAGCCTCTTCTTCAAGCATTCAAACGAGTGCTAGTACGTGATTTAGATGAGATTAAAAACTGTTTGAATAAATCTTATAATTTTTTTTAACTTTTTATTTACAGAAGATTTTTTTTCCAGTATTCAACAAGAAAAAATAACCTAAAAATACAAGCAGAGTTTAAAAATGCATAACTAAACAGGAAAAATACATAATCCATAAACACAGCATAACAAACAAATAATCCATAACTGAAGAGACAAATGTTACACTATTTGCAAGGTGCAAACAAAATATATTTTACTGGATAAAAAAATCCCCACACAAACAAAAAATATATCCTTCAGTTTACTTGCTGAATAAGTTTATCATTGAGAAACCTTTTTAACTGTAAGGAATCATAAAAGATAAATTTGTTCCCTTAAAAAATGGCAATACATTTACATGAGAATTAACAAAAAAAGATGCCCCTAACCCCAAATCTTGGGTTTCCAATTGCTGAAAAGTTTTTTGCAATATCTGTCTGCTCCTAGATAGATCAGAGAAAGCATTAATCTTATCCCACAAAAAAGGGAGAGATCAGTTTTATAATAATTTATCTGGTATAGAACGGGAGGCTTTAACATCCTTATCAAAAGATGAAAATTTGATTATAAAACCAGCAGACAAAGGTGGGGAAGTATATGGTTAATTATTTATTTATTTATTTATTTATTATATATTTCTATACCATTATCAGATAAGTTTTATTTAATACTGACAGAAGATCTCACGCCTTCATTATTTCAATTGATAACTAATATGGTATCTGAAGCTTTAAGAGTAGGATGGATAACACAGAGAGAGGGGGGCATTTTTATTTTGCATTGTAGTGAAAATTCACAAGTCTTTGACAGCACCACCAGGAAGACCCATTGTGTCTGGAACAAAATCGGTATTAGAACCACTTTCTATTTTGGTAGATCTTTTTTTTTTCTGTAATGGAAACACATTCTTATGTGAGAGATTTGTCGCATTTCATAGAATTGACTCAGCACCTAGCTTGTTGTTGCCCAGGTAGAGAGTCCATCAAGCTAGTTTGAGAGAACATTGCCCAAATCTCATCTTGGAGTGAGTTTCCTCACTCCGAAGGCCATCAAATCTTCACAAGAGACCACTGTTCTGTTCGTACATCTCACGTTGAATGTGAAAGTGGCCCCCAACACCCTACACTCATACCTAATCCCCACCTAATCCCCACCTCTCTCTCTCTCTCTCTCTCCATTGTGAACTGTGATATATACTCGCAATGTAGCCCAAATTGATATGCATGCTTATTAGCATAAGGTAACACCCCTTTTTGGTATACCGTGCGATATTGGAAAATGAGGCCCTAAGTTCCCTTAAAATTGTTTCACATTTAAGGGAACTTTCTATAAACAAATCCAGGATGTAATCGATGGGGGGGCCACAATGTGACCGATATTGCCTCGTTTGTATGTTATGATCTTTGAACAGAAATTAATTTCTGCTTTCCCATTTTGTGCACGGACAAAAAGGAATAATACGATACAAACATCCAAAGACTTTAAAATTTAGTTCCCCATAGGTAAATCAACGTAGCCATCCACTTCTGTACGTTAAATTACACCCCCCCCCCTTCAAGGACAACACAACTCAAAGGTGTTTTTTAACTTACATAAGTTTCAATCAACCTGTGGATCATTACCTGGTTTGATCACTGTTATACCCTGTTTGCATCAGTCGTTGATATACCCTGTGTGTATCAGTTGTTGACTATTGTACTAAGTTGTTATATCTGTAAACCGGAGTGAAGGCATCTAGCTATACTTCGGTATAGAAAAAAAAAACTATAAATAAATAAATAAGATGGTATCATCATATAGATGATGTCTTTATGATGTGGCACAGCAATTCTTCAGAGTTAGAATTATTTTGTCAATATATCAATAAATGTGATGTGAACGTGCGATTTACTGCCACTCTAAGTAACGTTCAGTTACCTTTTTTTTTAGATAGGAAGATTTGTGTGAAAAATGGCTCTTTAGTTACTTACGTATATCGAAAACCAACCGGCAAGCATTCCCTTTTTACGTTTTAATATTTGTCATCCCGGGTTTATCAAAGAAAACATTCCTGTTGGACAATTCTTTCACCTAAAAAGAATTCATACTTCAATTGTAGGCGCTGAAAAATATGCTAATGAATTGGGTATTAGACTTATAGAGCGTGGTTATCCTGTTAAAGTGGTTTGACGTGCACATAAACATGCGCGTTATGCAAAGATTTATTGACGACACCTCATCAATCTCGTGATGTGTGTATTACCATATGGAAGATAGGTCAGTAAAGTTATTGATACCATTAAACAGCATTAGCATTTGTGAAGTGGGTTCAAGGATTTAGTTGAATTACCGAGTTTTTGTCCCAGAAATGTAAGGGATATTAGTTCCTTCAGCCACACACTTTTTTTTTTGTAGAAACTGATGAAAGGTCTTTGGGCATTCAGCCATGTAACCCATTGTTCAGTTTGTCACTTCTCATTGACTATATCTATTTCTGTGCTTCAAGCAATACTGTTTTCAAAGATTGACTATTGCAACGCTCTTCTACTCGGTCTCCCCGCCTCTTCGACCAAACCTCTACAGATGCTGCAAAACGCAGCAGCCAGGATCCTTACAAACACACGGCGCAAGGACCACATCACACCTATCCTAAAAATCTTACATTGGCTTCCTATTCAACATAGAATACTGTTCAAAGCTCTCACTATCATCCACAAATCGGTCTACCAACAATCCTCTCTCCAACTCACCTTCCCTCTGGAACTACTTACATCTTCAAGACCAATAAGAACTGCCTACAAAAGTAAGCTCAAGGCCCCTCCCAACAAATCATTAGTTCACAACTCCATCCACAAGCGAGCTTTTTCAACAGCAGGTCCCCTACATTGGAATTCGCTTCCTCAAGACTTACGCCAGGAACAATGCCATTTAACCTTCAGAAAAAAACTTAAAACCTGGCTGTTCACACAAGCCTATCGTTGAAGGATTCCATATTAACCAACTCTCTCTCACCCTCCAACCCACCCTTCTCCCTCCCCGCACTCCCAAACTTTTTTCACTTTTTTCCCTTTTCCACTCGCAACCTCAACCCACCCTTTTCCCTCACCCCCGCCACTCCTCCCATCTGACATAACATGTATATTCCAGCTGTATATATTCCATATATATATATTTCCATGTATATTTCCGCTGATTATAATCCATGTTTTCTGTATTATTAATTTATTGTTTTATGTTAATTTATAGTTTGTAATTTTGTTAACTTATTGTTCAATTACTTAATTCTGTCCTATCTTCCGACATCCATGTTTTTACTCTCCCTGTTTTAATGTAACTTCTCTTTTCCACTTATACGTTAATTGATTTTTCCCCTTGTTCTAATGTAAACCGGTACGATAAGACCTGGTCTTGAGTGTCGGTATAGTAAAAGAAGTTAAATAAATAAATAAATAAATCTAGTTTTATACATCCTATTATGGACAAACCTGTGGTGCTGAGATCATCTACAGCTTGTGAGTTTACAGCCATCGTCTATATAATTCAGTGCCGATGCAGATTATTTCATGGGGGGGAAAAACTGAGAGAAAAGTTCATTCTTGAATTATTGAGCATTGCAGTAAAATATGCAGTGCTAAGGTCAAAGCCCTCTAGTACACCGCTGGATTGTTTGGGACATTCTGTTGATTTACGTTTTTTGTTGGGTTTTTTTGTGGTTCAAAGCATTAAGAATTTTCATGGTGGGAAAAGAGCGAAATTCTTATTGTGATCAGATCAATGGTGGATTTTCAAAACCATGCAGGTGGATTAAATGATAAATTTCCTGGCGTGTAGCCAGATGGACTCAGGACAAATGGGATAGTATCCGCGTGCTAGCAGTTGGAGATGGATCTGACGTCAGCACGGGGGCGTGTATATATCCCCACAGGAAGCGCAGCTGTTCAGTAATTTCCGTCTCCAAAGCAGTTTGGAGTGCCTGCACGCTGGTTCAGCGTGCTTTCCAAGACTACTTTCATTTTTGTTTTCTTCTCTTCTAGATTCTACTTTACCTTTCTTCAACACCTTTTTGAGCCCCGCGCTCCTCAGGGGCCGTTCTGGCCGTGCCCCCCAGTTGAGCTTCCCGGGGTGACTGCCGTGGTCCCCCGGAGGTGAAAGTCCTCGGTCCCGCCGAGGCCCTCACTCCCGGCGTGGACGAGGTAGCGGGTGCAGTGCCTCAACCGCGGCGGTGAAAGGTATCGGCCCTTTCCCCTCGCAGCCGGAGACCGCCTGTGATCCTGCCCGC